>NC_056744.1:281065400-281187900 GCF_019279795.1 Protopterus annectens
GCATTATATGCCTGTCTTTGTAACACAGAAGAATCAAGTTCTGAATCTGACTCAGACAACCTGAGTTTGATTAGTTGCTCAGGTACTGAAAGGGACACAAAGGGGAGTAGGAAAGGAACCTGGAAGAGTTTGACAGCTTCTAGCTGTTGTTTGTGGTACTCATATGGTAGGAAGAGCCCTAGGTGATTGTAGTGGGAGGTACATGGGTATGATTGCACTAGCTGTTACAGGGCATGAGTGAAATCGTGGATATTCTTGTCTGGGAAGCTTTTGTAGTCCCCATGGTGGTCTAGACAGCTATATCACTATCAGGAGGCAGGTGTAAGGACTTACAACTGAAATCTTCATATGATTGCCTTACTGGCAGCAAAGCCATGGACCTCTGTCACCTATACAGGGAATGAATGGCTTTAATATCTTTCAGTGCAGAGGACAATGAATTAATTGGAATTTGAGCTGTTGTTGGACTGGGGAACAAATGGATGGCCATGGCAGCATCCTAATAGGGGGTAGAAAAAGCACAGACAGAAAAAATGTAAAGTAAGAGCTTCATGATTCAACAGTAGGCATGAAATTATCGTAAAACGTAAATTGAAGGAGCAACTAATTTGGAATATCAAATTTATCCATACCTATTTGAATACCAAACACATTAACTTAATGACTAAACCATAAAGGATATATTTTTGAAATAATTTATATCACTTAAGTTCAATAGATGCAACCAATTCATTAATGCTTTTACAGAAGTCAATATTCTGTGTTTCATATTATTTATTTATTTATTGACATTTGTTAACTAGGAAAGTCCACTGGGCCCAATGACCCATTTTCAGTGGAAGCCCGGGGAGAAAAGCTCCATACAATCACAGAATTTTTTACATAACATCATCTTAACTTTGACAGTCAAAAAACTTTTACATATTACAAACTGAAGTAGAAATACAAGACAACGACATATTATACAGGTATACAATACAAGAAAATAGACCCAGTGTGTTAAATTTTTAGTAATTCTAATTGTATATTCTCATAAGTAAGAATACTGTTTAATCAATTCTGTTTATTCAGCCACAGAAATAAAGAAAGCAAGAAAGATTGGATACGAAGACAGATAGTGTAAATTGCAACTATATTAAGTTAGTAGAAGTATTCGTAGTGTATAGTGGCCAAAACATTTAAGGTGGTTTAATTATATGACTACAAGAACAGACAAGGTTATTGAGATAGTGTTCTTTCAGTGCAAATTTAAATGTTTTTAAAGAGTCTAGTTGAGTAAGAGAGGGAGGGAGCGCATTCCAAAGTTTGGCAATGGCATGGGAATAGAGACATTGTCCAGCTCTTTTGTTGGGTTTAGTTATGGTTAAGAGTTGTTTGTTAGAGGACCTAAGATGCTGAGTAGGGATGTGTGTTTGTATTATAGTTTGAAGGGATGGGCAGAAGTCTGGATTAGTTAGTAGTTTGTGGGTGATAGTAAGTTGGGAGTGATGTAGGTAATGAGGGAACTTCAACCAGCTTATAGATTTAATGGCCAGGCAATGATGTGTGCGAGTTGGCATGTTGGAGACAAACTTGGCAATTTTATAGTAACATGACTGCAGTTTGTTCAGGAGAGATGTGTGTAGGTTAGTGAAAATGGGGCAACCATAGAGGAGGGAGGGTAGAAGTAGACTATTAGCTAGTTTCAACTTGGTAGACTTGTCCAAATAGAATTTATGCCTATAGAGTTTGCCAAGCTTAAAATGGGTCTTTTTGATTGAGTTGAGTATATGATTCTCAAAGGATAGTTTGTCATCAATTGTGATGCCAAGTAGTTTGGCTGTTTTTACAATTTTAATTTCTGTATTATTTTGAGAGAATATTTTAAAGTCTAGAGTTAGAAGCTTGGTTGTGAAGAGTAAAGGTTTTTATTTTTTGGGATTAAGTAACAGATGAGCTTTGTTAAGCCAGAATTTGATGGAAGTAAATGCATTTTGTGTTAACTTTAGGATATCTGAGGTGTTGTTAGAGGATGCAATTATAGTCGAATTGTCTGCGTATTGAATGAGTATACTTTGCAGGGATGCTTTATGGAGATTATTAATAAATATGTTAAAAAGCAAGGGCCCAAGAATAGACCATTAGGGAATGCCTGTGTTGTTGAGCAGGTAATCGGATTGCTTACTTTGCCATCTAACAGATTGTTTTCTGTTGTGTAGATAGTTATGGAGCCAGGATAGCGTGTGTGGGGAGCAGTTTATGGTTGCAAGTTGTAAAAGTAATTTTGAGTGAGACACTGTATCAAAAGCTTTTGAAAGGTCTAGTAGGATCACTGATATTAGTAGGCCTGCATCAAGAGCTTAGTATACAGTGCTGGCAAATGGCAGTAAGGCTGTTGTGCTGTGTGCTGGACAAAAACCATGTTAGGTGGGTGCGAGTAGGTTATTGTCTGTGAGATGTTTTAGCAATTGAAAATGAATACACTTTTCTAGAATTTTAGATAGAGGTGAAAGTATGGAGATAGGCCGGTAGTTAGAAAGATCACTGGTGTTACCGCCTTTGTGAAGGGGAGTAATAATTGAGTTTTTCCATAGTTGTGCAACATATGATTCAGAGATTGATTGGTTATGAGAATGCTAATTGGAAGAGCTATAGAATTTGCTGCAAGTTTTAAGTATTCACCTGGGAGGCCATCGGATGAGGAGGAGCATGGTTTTAGTTTTGAAAGCAGTTTACAAACTAGAAAGGTAGGTATTGGTTGTAATGTAAATAGAGGAGTGGATTTTTTTTGTTGGAATTGCAGTTGATATGGGGGGAGTGGTTAGAGAATGTATTGTCGTTTATGGGTCTTTGTCAGGAGATGGGGAGTGGTTGTGTTGAGCACCAGGATTTAGGAGAGAGGAAACAGAGCTCCAGAACAATTTGGGGTTATTTTGTTGGGTAATGAGTTTAGTGGAGAAATAGCTTTTTTATCATTGATGACTTGCTTTTTGGCATTGTTACGGAGTTGTTTACATCTGAGTTCAAGTTGTGGGTTCTATTTCTATGCCATTCCTTCCAGGCTTTATCCCTGGAGGTAAGAAATTGTTTAGTTTGTTTAGTTAGCCATGGGGTATGGTTAGGCTTTACTCTTTTGGTACGTGTGGGGGCAAGACTGTCTAGAATATCTAAAAAGACTTTATTGAAGTAGTTGACTGCTTCATCCAGTGGTAGAAATTTGGTAGGGGACCAGTTGTGGGGTTTTAGTCTCCACAAATAGTTGTTCATTGAAATGGGTAAGATTCGTAGTTGTTCTTAGATAATGCAGTTTGTCTATTTGAAGTTGAGTTCAATCGGTATAGGCAGGAAGATGGCCACTAAAGGTACTGGGTAGGGTCCCTGCCTTCATGAATTTTTGAGGGTGTGAGATGAGTATCCAGTCTAGAGTTGATTCGGTTTGTTTTTTTACCTTACAAGTGGGGTTAGAGATGAGTTGAGTAAACCTGTACAAGTTAATAGTATTTACTGGGGAGTCAGAGATGAGAGTTTGCCAGTTTATATTTGTGTGCCAAGAATGATGGTTTCATTTGATATATTGAGAGTGGTCCAAGATAGTAGATCTTCCAGAGTAGGTATGTTTTGACCTGGGGGAATATAGAGTACAGAAATACATAATTGTTTTCTGTTGTTGATGTGAAGGTTAACTAGCAATAATTCCATATTTCCAAATGGTAGTATAGGTTTATCATATGGTATAACAGCTGAAGTCATAGTAGATTAATGCAACACCTCCACCTTTTTTCTGTAGCTGGTCATTTCTATGGATATTATATCCTGGAGGGATTATTTCAGTGTTAGCAATATGTGGTTTTAGCCAGGTCTCTGTGACTGCTACAATATCCGAGGAGTAGTGAGAAAGCCAGGCATGGAATTCAGTGGTTTTGTTACAGACACTTTATACATTAATTGTAGTGAAACAGAGGTTCTTGGCACTAGAAGAAAGGTTTTGGGCAGAATCGGTGATTGGTAAATGGTTGGGGTGAATGTCACCACAAAGAGAAAGGGCCTGGTAGTGACATGTAATTATGGAGGGATGTTGAGTAATGAAGAGAGGCCTATGAAGATTACTGGCCTCAAACAGATGCCCTACGCAGACCGTCTCAAAAAACTCCAGCTTTACTCTGTCACATATCACCTACTCAGAGGTGATCTCTGCCTAACATACAAAGCTATGTCAAACCCAGAGCTGTTGGACATGCTCCACTTAAAGAAATCCCAATCCTTCCAAGTTACATGCTCCAGGGACCTAAACCTTGTCACCACAATAAACAGAACATGCCGGAGGGATAGATTCCTGTCCCAGAGATGTCCCATACTCTGGAATAAACTATCTATCTATATCAAAAAAAGCTTCTCATGAGCACTTTTCAGGAAAAATCTTGATGATTGGATGGGAAATAGGAAATTCACCCTGGGGATTACTTCTGTGGCTCTGCTCGACAGTGGCACAGGAAAATAATTTTCTTGGGTGGCAAAAGCCAGGGTACCTTAGGTCCAATAGCCTAGTACCTATCTATGAACCTATGAACCTATGCTGGGGGTTACAAATTAATTTTAGTTTGATTATGACGACAAAGGATCTAATTTTTTTAAGATGTCAAGTATGGAAGTTGAATAAAGAGGGTGAGATGTCAGAGAAACTATTGGTATTAGTGTGGGGTGTAATGGGTGAGGTAGAAAATGTTGACATTGGGGAATGAAATATAGTATGTAGGGAGGTGGTGTGGGATATGAAAATTAACAGATTTGCACCTGTGTATGATTTTTCTAATACAAAGCTGAAGTCACCACTTAGACTCAAATTCTCATTTAAATTATTTATTTAAATATGTAAATATTGTTTAACCGAATCTCGAAGTCCCGGCATCCAGTATCTATCTAGCAATGTGAGTAACATATCTTGGTATTCACTCATTACTACAGAAAACATTGCTTTGATGTCAGGATAAAGTTACAGTCATAGGCATATGATTCTGTTACATCTATTAATCCTTTTTGCTTTTCTTTAAAAGAGAGGTTTGCTAAAACAGTGTAATTCTTAATTCTAAAAAACTTTATACCATTTTCTAAAAGATGAATTTCTTGTAGAAAAACAATGTCAACCTCATTTATTTTCTAATATTTAGAAAGCACCATCATTTACAACCATTGTTTAAATCTTTACTGTTTTGTTAAAGTACATTGCATGCTGTTACTGCAACATATATTTTCTAAATATCGTGAGCTCCTTCACAGAAATTATTCCATGTATATAACTGCCTGAGGATAAATAATTTGCTTTTAAGTACAGTCATGCCATAAGGATTGTTAAATGAAAAACTATGTATTTAACTAACCCTGTCTTTGAATTCATATATTCTTAATTCATTAAGTATTATTCCCAAATGAACTAGCCCTCTCCAAATCTCCTATACTCATGAAATATCTATTGAAGTTGATGTTCTTCCTCAGAAAGTGAAAAAGTGTCTCTGTTTAGAAACTTATATACTAAAAGAAAGACACAAAATTTCAAAACTTTATGCTTACAATAAATTTAATCTGTGAACTTAATACAAGGAAAGAAAGAACACTTGTGAGAACCAGAACTAGTGAAAACATACTATTAATTTAACTGATCATATGGATTGTCATGAATTATCTACAAGAATGACTGTCTTCATTCTGCTGTTGTGCTACTGCAAAATCAATGTGTAACATTTTAACTGCAAAGGCCACTAGACTCAAGCAGTTTTATTAAATTTATACAACAGCAGTATGTGCGCATGTAAAAAAAAGGCCATTACTGAAAATCAACAAAGTAGTCTTTATTCACTGAGATAAGAAACAGTACAACTTCATGCTAGTAGAACAACAAACTGTGTTTGAAAAGATAGTTAAGCTTGCGTATTTCCCAACTTAATCACATGCTTATAATAATAGGGACATACTTACCTCCTTTTAAAGATGTTTGGAGGCAGAGGGAAGAAAGTAATACTTTTGATAGACCTGTTTATTTGTGTAAGAATGGGAAACAGCAAACAGATTAACATACATGCACAACTACGCCTAACAAGGAAGGTGCGGTAGCAATCATCAGACACATTCAAAAGAATGTTCAGGGTGTAGGATTATAAATCTCTATAAATACAAACATTGCCTAAGAATATTGAATGAGGAAGAATCTGCACTATTTAAATATACATGTTAACATACAGCTGTGATAGACCAGCATATAAGAGTATAACCAGTAGAACCCCCCACACACACTCACACACACAAATATTTGGGTACCCATAGACAGACACACACACACACACACACATACACACACACGTACACACATACATACACACACACGTACACACATACACACACACACACACACACACACACACACACACACACACACACACACACACACACACACACACACACGTACACATGTGCACACACACACATACAAACACACACAGACACACACACACACACACACACACACACACACACACACACACACATATACACACACGTACACACATGTACACACGTACACACACACACACGTACACACACAGACACACACACACACACACACACACACACACGTACACACACACACACACACACACACACACACACACACACACACGCTTACACACACACACACACACACACACACACACACACACACACACACACACACACACACACACACACACACACACACACACACAGTTTCATTCATGTCCCTAAAGATATTTCCATACACACACAGGATTCACCCGATACCCCTATATTTTCACTGAACTTGCCTGCACTGTGAGTATTACTACAGCAGCTAATGAATGGTTGCTGTGTTTTTATGGCAGTCACTTTTCCTTCCTAGAGTAAAACTTTACTGGACCAAACTGACTACGAGCCACAAACATTTCCTGGTGGGGTGGATAGGAGTAATTAGCATTAGCCACTCCCCTAAACTGCTTCACTGGAATGCAACTCTGCCCAAAAGACTACCCTTCTTGCTGAGGCCCTCAAGAGGAGAAAACCACAGCAGTATAGCAGTTTTGGAACTGGAAAGCCTACTGTATTCCAGCCGTACCCTTGTTGTGTTAGACAGCATCATAGATGCAAAGATTCTCAGATAGACAAGGTAATTTATCCAGTAAACAAACAAACCAGTAAAAAATCTATGTGTGTGTGTCTCTCTCTCTCTCTCTATGTATATATATATATATATATATATATATATATATATATATATATATATATATATAGATATGTACAGTACATATATATATATATATATAGCTATATGGGTAGCTATATGGGTGCTGAACATCCTTTCGAGATGACAGAATGCCAACACCCAAGAGATCAACACCATTTGGTTGATGCAGACATGTGGTCAACAGATGTACGAGACTGGCAATCCCAGGGTTATGTGGTCTCAGAGTTAATATATATAATTAGCAGGAGAGTTTGTATATATAATTAACAGGAGAGTTAGTACAGAATATTAGCAGGAGCGTTAGTAGAGGTAATTAGTCGGAGAATTAATATATATGAGTTAGCATATATAATTTGCATGGGAGTTAGTATATATAATTAGTAGGGGTGTTAGTATATGTAATTATCAGGGGAGTTAGTATATATAATTAGTAGGGGTGTGAAGGGCACAAAAACAATTGCAATTGGATTAGCCGTCTCTGGACTAATCTCTATAGCATGTACAGAATGTGTTTATATTTGCAACTTCAACATCATGACAGTGTTGGTTAGTACATAAGAATTATTTTTCAGTTTCTCCACGAAGAAGAAGTCAGTTTGAAGAAGATGCATTCTATGTGACGCTGTGAACTAGTTTACACAGAGCCCAACTGGCATAACGTCTACTGGAAAAAAAATAACTGAGCAGTTGAATAGCTTTCCTCCTTCACTGCCCAGGATATTTAGAGTTTCATGCTTAACTCATATGCTATAAACATTGCACCAAATGCATGGGAGGAAAATATTATAAGCTTGTGAGTAGTAAAAAGGAAAGTTATGCACCTCTTCACAAAATATTCAGTTAATAACGCATTAAAAATCCTCAGGAAAGTGGTGACAGAAAACTAGAATGCCCTTCTTTCTTTCCACATTACAGTCTTCACCCTCTACTGGCACTCTAAACACTGACTGGGAGAATGAACTCGAAAAGGCATATGAGAGCTATCACACATGATAGCAAATTATATATGGACTGGTAAAAACATTTTCAAAATCAAGGATCATTAGCTCCATATTGTTTATTTAGCTGAACGTTCCTTGTTATCCAACTGATTGAATGTGTAATGCGGCTGCTGTTTCAGTGTACTAATGCTTTTCCACAGCTTCACCTGTCTTATAGCCTCAGGCCCTTGAAGTGTTCCTTTTTCTGCATGAATAAATTCAATCTTCCATTCCTAAATGCCACACACAACATTCTCCTTTATTTTCACTTCATATTGTACTTAATGAAAAAGGCCAGTGTGCAGCATGAAATACACTGTTTAATAAACTTTATGCAACACACACAACAAAGAAATAACTCAGTCAGTCAGAAGTGATGCATGTTCTCAAAATGTTTCACATAATCCTCTGTGAAGCTAAATCAATTCAGCCAATGAAGTAATTTTATTTTGTTTATAGTTTATTGCTAACTAAATTAATAAATTATATTTTTCATTATAACAACTGCTTAATATTGAAGTATATGGAAACACTAAATCTCTAGTGTGAATTCAGAATAGCAATAGTTCAAAGGACAAACAACTAGAAAGCCAGCAAAATTAAGTTTTACATGCATAAGGACATGTTGTAGACTGTATAATAATCCTGCTGTATATGTAAGAAGCTAGTTGGAGTTGTTTTTCAGTTAAAAGGACACTGCCTGAGTGTGAGGTCAATTAATGAAGCTTAGCAGACTATAAATTATGACTGGGCTGTAACTGTACAATAGATTTCACCATTCAGTTGAAGAATTAATAAAATTAATTAAAATAAAATAAAAGAAAATTATCATGGCATCAGCTCTCTGAAAAAGGAACCGTATCAAAGCAATAGGAAAAAAGACTTTCATGAATTGTCCTTCTTCTCTGTTTCTATCCTCAAATGAACATCTTTTTGGATTACTGTTACAGCCCCCTTTTCATCTTATCATCATAGCTTGCAGTGTAACCTATCTTATCACTCTCATAAAAACTAGATGTCTTTCTTGTAAAACATACGTATTGTACCATTATTATTTGTGCATTACATGTGTACCATTATTATTTGTGCATTACATGTGTACCATTATTATTTGTGCATTACATGTGTACCATTATTATTTGTGCATTACATGTGTTTAGCTATATTAACTCTTTTTTGTTTCTTCTGGCCACCCACTAAACCATTCACATTCCATATTAATATTTTTAAATTCACCATTTCCGTTGCTGATATTTTTCATCCCATCCACTTCTGTGTTTTTGATATATAAGTGACTACCTTTCTTTCTCTCCTCTGTACCTCTTTCCTCATTTATGGACATGTTATTTTACTACTCTACATTTCTTTTAAATAGAGTACACACTTATTCATTTCCTTGCCCCGTGTTCTGGCAAGGTTATTTTTGTCAAATGCATTTAACCCAATAATACTTACTATATACTAATTCACAAATAACAGTTTGATAAGATTACCTTGACCTTTAGCTCTATGTCAGCAGCACATCATGTAAGATCACGTTGTCTCTCACTCCATCGTGTGCAAAAGTGGTCTGCATCTTTGTTTCCTTCTCACTGACTTCATCTTTGTTTTGCCAACCCAAATCTTACATCCTTCTTAAGCTTTCTCAAATGGCTGATGCATTTATTTGGATTCATAGGTTCATACATTAGTAGCAAGCTAACTGCCTTTGTGGGCCATTTTAAGTCTAGCCAGTTATCCCATGTGAGAATCAAACCCTGCACTTTGTGTCTGTATGGTAAACACCTTAATCATTATACCAACCTCCCACCCCATGCAAATTAATTTTTGTTTGCCTAACTTCAGTCATGCCTCTTTCACTTTTTTCCTGCCTTTCCCTCCTCAAATGTCCCAGCATCACCAGTTGACACTGCAACACGTTTGAGGAATGTCATTCAAAGACTAGATCACAGACCAGCCATGTGAAATTCACTGTATTCAAATTCCTGCCATTCATTCTTTTCCCAGCCACCAGCATATCATCATACTTCCTGCTCTCTTCCCTATAATACACTTGAGCCATGCTGCTCTCCAGGACACAAAATGACTTGCACACAAGAAACTATTCATGATTGCTAGCCCTGGGTAAGGCATTTAGTTTGATAACACCACTAAATTTGTGGATGTATTGTATTTTCCCAGATATGGGTGAAGGCAGAATTCTTTGTTTGCTGCCATCCCAAGTTCTGTCCATGTCCACACCCTCCCCAGCCCTGTAGATAAAAAAAAAAAAATCAGGAAACTAAACAAAAGTATATGCTTGCACTCAGGGTCCTCATACCACTCATATGAAAGGCATCTCACCTTTTATGTCTTCATGTTTACTTTCTAATTTTTACTTGAAAATGTTACTGTATTTTTAGGTTTGTAACCTCAGTATTATATCTAAGCTATTAAAATATAAAGTAGATGTAAACATTTGCACTAATACTGCATTGATAGGTCTGGTATTCTACTTGTTCAGTCAAAGTATCCCTTTGACAGGTTATATATAGATTTCCAATAATACGAAATTTGCATCATTTTGGTAAATGAACTAAACAGTTTTTAATTATCTTGCATTGCCAAGTATATTTAATGGTTAACTTTGGTCAAAACCTTGACTCTTTTCTGGAATTTTATTTTTTGGGGGAGGGGGTGATGGGGAAAAGGTTTCACTGGCCATCTTTCTTGAGAAAGTCTACTCCCTTGAACCGCATATCTTTTTGGAAATCACTCTTGATTACCAGCTCAGTGCACATAATCGAATTCTTGTTCCACTCCAGTAGGTTTTTGTGCTACTAGTTTCTTATATATTTTTATTACCAGTAAAAAATCTGTTCCTTCTTTGTCTAGTGATCACTGAAAAATCATTGTCTTTGAAGAGAATGTTCACCATCTGTTTTAAAAGCCACACCTGTACTCACAGTTTCTTCAAAATTTCCTCTTCTTAATGATAAGTTTGAAATTTCACAACTATTTGCTTTGATTGGTGTTTACACTGTGCTTCAGAGTGTAGACTGTCTGGGCTCTCTATTCATATAACTGGAACTTGGATATCATTCCATTTACATATAAGGTCCTTAATGTACTGTTTACAGTTTTGTCCCCCAGATGTTTCCGTTACGGCCATTCTCTCCATGACCTATCTTCTAGTTTGATGATTTTCTGTATCACCTTTTCCTTCATAACTTCCTACGTTGAATAAATTAGTTAGGGAATCATGTTCTCTAATCTAATAAAGACCTTATTGACCTAAATAAAACAGTTAAAGCGTTTTACAGTTGTATGACTTTACTGTATCTTTCTCTGTCTTTTGAATCACAATTAGTCATATGAAATAGAGCATGGTATTAAAGCCCGCCCCTATAAATATATGTCTACCATGTTGGACTGATTGTGTTAACTTCTGTATTAAAACAGGCAAAGAACAAGTATTATCTGGGTTTAGACCATAATAATTTATTAACTGTAAATAAAAAATCCGTAACTGGATTTTAATGATTAGCCATCATTAATTTAATATTTTTAGCAGTTGAAAGTGCGCAGTTTATTGACATGCATTAATGTAGCTGCCACTGTCTTTGCATATGTAGCACAACTAATAGCAATCACACTTTTCCAGTAATTTTGAAACCACCCAAACTGCTTTTGTTTTAATTTTGCTTCCTGTTGCAAAGCTTTTTTCACTCCTTTTTTTGTTTCAACATACTTTATAGGAATGTTAGCGTTATGTAATGAAAACATGCTCTTAATATTCATTGTAATTAGTAAGAGAAGTACAGTTAATGACACAGAAGATAAACTTTACCCCATTACTGATATGGTCTTTAACTACATGCAGCTTACTTTTCCAGATTCTTCTTCTCTATGAATGAAAGAGAAGATTAAATCTTCTCCCTCTCCCTTTTCCAACCCAAGAATATACCTGTTTAAAAGTGAATGCGTCTATGCGTATATGTAAATTATACCACTGAAAAATTAGACTAGCTAAAGGCATACTGTGTGGGCTCGACAATAATGAAGTACAACAAATAAGGATAGATATTTTACTTAACTGTAAGCAATAATTGGGCAATGTTAACGTTATAATTCACTAAACAATACACATCTCTTTCCTCACTTGTCAGTCAGTTTATCTATAAGGATCAAAACCATAAAGTTTTTCTAGAAAAATACAAAATACAGAAATATCAATTCTTAGTTATACCTAAACCCCTGCCATGTAGCTCACAACAACATGCTGACACTCAAATACATAAACCTGCTTATTCACAGATTTGTCAACATACAACCTTAAAAATCTTAACCACTCATATCATTGCCTCCAGCCCCCCCTCCAAAAAAAAAATTAGGATGCACTGCACAGACTATCCATTTTCAGTCCTTGGTCCCAAACCATGGGAATGACTTTTTTCTTAAAGATCATTCATCTTACCCCATTTTCTGATGAGAAATAAAAGCACATTTCAGGGAAAATGCAACTGTTATCTCTCCGGTCATATAACATAATCTCTTTTCATATTCTACATCTCTCTACATACCTTGCTGTGATTCTCCATTTGTAATTATTTCAACATGTCAACTCTTGATTTCCGCTCTGTATATAATGCATGTATATAATGTGTTTTGTCAGTCAGTCTGAGTATAATGTCATTCATCTATTGCCTTTATATCCTCAAACCAACTATGATATTCACTTTGTATCTTATATGTGTATCTATGGATCTACTTAAAAATCTTGAAATACTGAAATACTGAATTTCAGTATCTTGAGACTAGAAACTTGAAAATTTATAAATTGAAAACTCACCTTGCCAAATTTCTAAATCTCACATTCTGTTATGTTACATGCATTGAAAGGTTTAAAAGGGTTAGTATCACTTTAACATGATGTACGTTGTACCCAAAACAAACATGGCTGACACCACGTTTCCATCCCTGGGAAATATTGGAGTTATCTATAGCACAACCATATCACAAAATGTAAGCAAGTTTGAATAACAGGGGGTTATATTTACCATCTGGAGCGTACTGGTGTAAATTTAAATCTGTTGGAAAATGCAAGGGCAGGGCAGTTACAATATCCCTATCAACAGGAAAACAGCTAGTAAAATCAGTCTCAAATGATCATGCTGGAGACCCAGCAGTAGTAGAGAAATATACATTGTGTGGTGAACTTAAACATAGAGCTGGGGTGTCTCATGATAACCTTGCTTTTGGTGGACAATGCTATAGTATCACATCCAATAGATTATATACCTAGTCTCCCAACAAGGAATGCCTTATTACAGGAAGTAGACAGAGTAAACAGAAAAGGTAGTAGGCAAAACTATATACCTAATCTGACAGTAGAGAATGTAGACATAAGTTTATTCCCTATTAAAACAGGTTGTTTTATCGAGAAAAGAGTTGTGGATTAGGCTAATGACAACACTGTTTTAGTGTTCACCACAGGAAACAGCCTGTTTGATTTGAGCAGGGCAACAATTTGGATGATGGATGGTATCTACTTCTACAAGGGTAACATCTGTTGGCAATTATATAGCATACATGGACTTATAAACATGAAGGTTACAGCAAGTCAGTGCCATTGTTATTTTGCTTACTGACAAAAAAAATCATTGAAAACATATAACTTAATGTGGCACTTTGTGTTTCATCTGCTTTCTGAAAATGGTTTTAAAACTAGTCTTAAGTATGTTTTATGTGAATTTAAAGTTGCTGCACTTTAGAGCATTTGGATAAACATGAATGAAGCAGTCTTCCATTTTGGTCAGAATGTATGGTGGAAGGTACAACAGTTAGGCTTGCATCATTGTACAATTTGTCTCTATCATTCCAGCTATTATTGAAACGTTTAGTAGCATTAGCATTCCTACCAGAAGAGGATATGATTTCAGCGTTATACTCATTAAAGAAAACATTTCCCAAAGAGGGTAAAGATCTACTTAAGTATTTCTCTGACTGGTATGTGTTGGGGAAGGATAGGAAGTTTTGTGCTAG
This sequence comes from Protopterus annectens, assembly GCF_019279795.1. Taxonomy (NCBI): domain Eukaryota; kingdom Metazoa; phylum Chordata; order Ceratodontiformes; family Protopteridae; genus Protopterus; species Protopterus annectens. Next base: position 281,079,630 of record NC_056744.1, read on the forward strand.
AACTATGTCGTTTTGCAGATTTCCTCCTCTCTTCCCTATTACATTTTGGAATGTATCAGCACTTAATGCATTGTTCCTTCCAAGAATGCAAAATTCTGTCGAAGCTTGGCATCTCAGGTTAAAGTGCCTGTTGACAAGTATTGCAAGTTCTTGTTTTATGTAGGTCACAAAATATGCACTATGTATGGAAGTTTGGATTTAAGCTAACACAAAGTCACATTTTGGTGTGTATGCAAGATGAATGGGAAAAAACAAGACATCGGGTTTAGAAAATTTGATATTCTGAAAGTTCGATAATTTATTATTCGGGAATGTAAATATTCACTATTCCAATCGTTCGAGTTTCTAGTCTCGAGATGCTGAAATTTGGTATTTCAGTATTTCGAGATTTGAAAGTAGATCTGTATATATATATATATATATATATATATATATATATATATATATATATATATAGGTTCACTTTATAACATCGAAATACTGAAATGTCGAATTTCAGTATCTCGAAGCTATAAAGTCGAATGTTACAAATAGCGAATGTTCATAATCGCAAATTTGAATATATCTCGAAAATATGTCGAATTCACGGTTATGAAGTTACGCTACGTAATGTCCGGGTTTCTGTTTTGGTGGTGCGCGGTGCCATGTGTGGATGTAGGTGTTATCTCAGGTAAGTGAGTGTTTTGTAAGGGTTTTGAGTGGGAGTTAGAGTGTGTGTGAGGGATTGGAGAATGTGCGTGTGTGAGTGAGCTTTTGTGTTGTGTTTGTGCGATCTCGGAGTTAGTATATATAAGTAGGTGTGCAGGGGTTTGCCCCTGCTTATGTGTGTGTGAGTTGTGTATGTGTGTTGTTTTTTTGTTTATGTTGTGATGTGGGTGTTGTGTTGTATGTTAAGTGTAGTGTGTGCTGTGTTTTCGGTTATGTGGTTTTGCGGTTTTTGTTTGTCGGTGTTTTGTGGATTCGGTTTTATAGTCTTGAGATACTGAAATTCGATATTTCAGCATTTCGAGGTTATAAAGTGAATATATATATATATATATATATATATATATATATATATATTCATTTATATGCAATTTGTCATTCATTCTGTACATACTGTCATATATCTGTTGTGTTTACAACAGGCTGAGACTGAAATAGGTCCAGTAGGATCAGTGCTCTATGTTAGTTAAGAATTGTAAAATAAAATAAAATCTAATGAAACCAAATAATTTTTTGGTTAGCAAAACTTACAGAAACCAAACCCTAATATCTGGTATTATATTCTCCCTTACAGACAAATTCCAAATGGGTGTACTAGAAATCAAACTGAGAGTGAATGGTTTATTTATAATGTTTTTTTCACTTTGATATGACTGCAGGTAGCAACTTCCTGAGGTGTCACACTAGCCACTTGGTCATATTCCATAAAGTTTACGGAATCCAGTAGAGTGCACTGAGTTCCAATCACATATGGTGGCTATCTAGATAATATGCAGCTATGCCTCAGTCTATGGAGAATAACTCAGCACAAGACAGACATAACCTGCAATATGACCACAACCTCAAGCAGAAAAACGCACACCGACACTGTTGAAAACAGTAACTGAAGTCCAAATATACCAAATTCCACAGCAAAGGAAATAACAGCACAGACAAAAAATTAAAAAAAAATGTAATTTCTGATTCTGGTACCTCGGCCTTTGCCTTCAATGGAATAGTTTACATGCTCAGAAGCAAGTCTATAAGAACCACCTTCTAATTACATTAATTGAATTCAATTAACAATATTTCAGAAATTTTGCCAACAAATCCTAAGGTGGAATTCAATGTATGAAATGTAAGCTAGCAAGTTAGGCAGGTGCACGGCAAGTGTGCTCAGTAGACCCAAAAAAGAGAATAGCCAGCACCAAGGAAGATCAATATTGTTTTATTAAAGACAGTAACTAGACCGGTTTCAGCCGCAAGGCTTTCTTCAGTAGTGCAATAGTCAAAAGCAATTAAGCATCATCTTATATAATATTCATAAGTAGATTAGAATGACATCACTTCCTGTTAATTCAGTGCAAAAAAGTTTCAGTACAAAAAAGAGTATACAAATATATATGTGTGTACTGAAAAATAATGGCACATAATCCTCAAAATATAAATTATACAATAGCTTAATAAAGCTGTATATACCACATCACAAATGTATGAAAGATAAATGAGGAAAAAAGTTGGCTATAATGCCCATAATTATAAATAATAAAATAAAATATAATTCAGTATCAAGGTATCCAATAAGAGTATGGAAATATATATGTACTGAGAAATATAGGAACATAATCCTCAAAAAATAAAAAATAATAGTATAGCTAAATAGAGCTGTATACACCACATCACAATTGTATAAGAAATACATGAGGAATACTTTTGGCTATTATGTCCATAATTGTAAGTAAATGAAAATGAAACACAATTCTATATCTAAGTATCAAAAGACGAAAAACACTGAGCTAGGATGCAAAATAGTTAGTTCATAACATGATACCATGAAACACCTACATAAATGTGGAATTCAATAATGCTTTGTATGTTTTATTGGAAAGGGGTGAACATTTGGGTTTCTTCACTTGTGGAGATGTTAAAAAATTATTTATAAAGAACCCAAAGGATGCCAGATTTTTTATTATTCTTAACATTCATAAGGATTTGAGAAATCCACCTGGGCATCCAATTGTTTCAGGGAGAGGTGCTTTTTTACAAAATGTTGGTATGTTTTTGGACTCAGTATTAAAAGAACATTTACCAAGAATACCATCACATGTGAAAAATACTAAGGAAGTTTGTGATTATTTCAAGGGTATTATTTGGGAAAGTGATTTCTACTGGGTCAGTGTGGATGTAAAATCATTATACACCTGCATTAACACTTTTTGGGGACTTAAAGCAGTAGGTAAATTGTTGGGTGAAGGTTCACGAACCTCCTATATTATTAGCCTGTTGGAATTTTGTCTTGCACATAATTATTTTGAGTTTGAAAAGAAATTTTATTTGCAGAAAGTTGGTACTGCGATGGGTGCCTGTTTTGCTCCTTCATATGCTGTTATTTTCATGGGATATTTTGAAAATCTATTTCTGTATTCTAATAATTTTTTTCAAAATAGGGTGATCAAATATAAAAGATTTATTGATGACCTTTTATTTTTATGCAAGGGGAACCCCAAAGAATTTGAAGAGTTTATCTCTAGCTTAAAAGAAAATCTGTGCGGGTTGGATTTTACTTTTATCATAGGTGGAGATAAAATACAATATCTAGATGTGGAATTTTATGTGGGTTTGGATGGTAGAATACAACATAAATCATTCCACAAGACCACAGCAGTTAACAATTTTTTACATGCTTCTAGCATGCATAGTTTCCATCTTATCAATTCATTGCCTTTTGGGGAATTCAAACGTATTGCAGGAAATATTTCTGAGAAGGATAATTTTGTAATGGAATTTGACAGAGTACAGGAAAAATTGTTTGCGAGAGGATATTCCCATGATATGATAAAGAGAGCTAGAGTTAAAGTAGAAAAAGAATTAGGGTTGACACATGATTTTCAGAGGTCTGCAGGTAGTGGAAGAATTCATTATTGTGATAGGAATAACAAAAATGGAGAAAGTAAAGTTAAGGAAGAAAGTGATGAGACAAATAGGATTTTCTTTGTAAATAAATTTTCAGCTTTTTCTCCCATTTTAAGAAGACTGGTGATGGAATTATGGCCCATCATTAGTAATGATGATAGTCATAAAATATTATTCCCAAGGAAGTGATTTTTTCCTATGGTAGATTTCAAAATTTAAAGGAGCTAGTAAGAAATAAAGCCAGAAGGGAAAAACTGGCCGACGCAGGAACATATGCATGTGGCAGATGCAAGGTTTGTGATAAGATTAGGAATGTGGATGGCACTAGGATCAATGGCATATTATATAATGCCATTGATCAATTTGATTGTAATTCATTTGGGGTCATTTATGGTATAAGATGTAACTGTCCTGTAAAAAATGGTATTTTGGGAAAATTAAAAGTAAGGTAAAATTAAGAATACTAGAACATCTAGGAGATATTAGACATTCAAGGCTAGATAGTCTTGTGGCTAGTCATTTTTATAAAGAGCATGGGGGTTCGGCTAGATATTTAATTTTTAGAGTTATAGCCAGACCTTATGGGATGGGGGGGGACAAACCATAGTTTTCAACAGAGGTTATTAAATATGGAATCTAGGTATATTATTAACTTTAATACTCTCTATCCTAATGGTATGAATTTGGAAATGTGACTGATATTTTCAATATGACATTTGAATTTAGAGTAATAAAATGTTTAAGTATATGTAACCAATGGATTTATAAATAGAAGTTTTGTATTGGTGGCTTAAAGCTTTGTATTGGTGGTTTTGAAGTTTTGCATTTGTGCCTTTAAATTTTTGAAATATTGTTAATTGAATTCAATTAATGTAATTAGAAGGTGGTTCTTATAGACTTGCTTCTGAGCATGTAAACTATTCCATTGAAGGCGAAGGCCGAAGTACCAGAATCAGAAATTAAATTTTTTTTTATTTTTAGTCTGTGCTGTTATTTCCGTTGCTGTGGAATTTGGTATATTTGCACAACCTCAAGCAGTCATGTCAAAGCTATATGCCAAGAAAAGTTCATAAAGTAAGATATATATGTGCATTACAAATGTACATCTATCGAAATTATACAAGTTCAGTGGAACTTAACAGGAATAAGTGAAAAGTACTAAATGAATAAAAATGTGCATCTGTCTATCTGAAAGTTAACAGATGACAGTATCTGCAAGCAATTATGGATATTGTTGTACTTCACTGATGTATGTATATAAATACACCGGGCATAATTTGTGGAGTATGACTTATTCTACAAAATGTCTAATTTGAAAAAGCAATTAAGTAAAGTGAAGGCAATCCTGCTCACTTTGCCATAGCCAACAGTAGTTAACAATTTCTGTAGGACACGTGTTGGGAACACAAGTAATGCATACACCCAAGGAAATAGGGGGGAAAAGGGTTATAGAAATTCAGATGAGGGTTGAAGGTGAAGAAGAGGGACACACAAGAGGTATTATGGAATAGGAAGGCCAATGGGAGAGGCAGAGGGGCATGGGTAATTTTATTTATTTTTTTGTGGAAATAGGCCCCCTTTTTTAAGAATAGAAGGAATGGAAAATAAACAGAAGAGGAGTAGGGCAAAAGAGCAGGTATAAACATATAACATATATGACAAGACATGACAAACAGAGGTTGGAAATACATATAAAGGAAAGGTTAGAAATACAGGCAGCACACATACAGAGTATGCAAAATGGGTGAAAGAAAAAGGACCAATAGGGTAGAGATGCATACCAGCTATGGTGCAGTGCAAACATACATATGTATTAATGCACAAATCAGGACTGAGGTGTTGCAAACTGAATGACAGCCATCCCAGAATGTGTATCACTGATAGTAGGTGTGTGTTGGAGAAAAATAAATGAGGATTGCAGTCATTTTGGTACACAGTGGATATTGAATGCACTCACCCACTAGGCTGACAGCAATGTGAGGGTAAGCCAAGCAATAGCAAGAATGAGCAAATGCAGACAAGGAAATGTAGGAAAAGACAAGTGGTTGGTAGACTAGGCCCTCCAGCCCTCTATGCAAAAAAAAACAAACAACCAAGAACAGTGACAAACAGCAGTATTGTAGTAAAGCATGAATGTGGCTGTGTAATACAAAAATAACTATACTTAGCCCCAAGCACAGGTGAAATGGGATCCATAAGTCAAAGATCTACACCATGTCAGAGGCAACACAGATGGGTTGTCAGGTATACAATGTATATGTGTGGCATGCAATAGAATAACATGGCCCAATCAGAAAGAAGTTTCATCACACATACTCACACCAGTGGTGTGGAATATAATGTAAATGGTGATACATATATGAGCAAAGGCAGTTAAGGAATGCCAGCTTGTGCAGATGTAGGAAGCATACAAATCCCTGGTCAATTTTCAACACACATACACACACACACACAAATAACACCAATAATGAAGCAATCAAATCAATTGCCATCACCTTGTGTGCATATGCCTTGCAATGTGTATGACACCCAACAAAGTGGCACAAGGTCACATTGTACCCGTACACCTACATGACAATTATGTTACCATACAGGAAGGTAAACATAGACATAACATATGCCATGTATATGTGCAACATGTAGGCTAAAGCTATAAGGGTGTAGTGAGATGGACAACACAGGCCCACATCAGTGAGGAAATACAACAACAGAAAGTAGGTACAGAATATACCAGAACAACCCTGTCTAAGGAGACACATTATTCATGCATGTGTCCACAACACAGGATGGACTGCACATCCTCGCAGGGAACAGTGAAGCAAATAGCTATCATATGTCACATGGGCATAGTGGATTGCTAATGGCTATAAACACATCTGTGTACAAGTGACACAAACACAGTAATGTGCAACAGTTAAACAGCAAGATACAGAGGTAAATATCAAAAGTTCTTTTGACCATCACATACTCGTGTATATATATATATATATATATATATATATATATATATATATATATATATATATACTAACATGGAAGTGGATGACTTGATAGTAAGGAGGAGAATAGCCATCCTACGAATCCCGGAGATAAGGTGTAAGGGCAGTGGAGCAAAGCCATTTGGACTGGGATCCAGAGTCTGCTACTCAAGAGGAGGACAGGTTAGAAATGGTGTGGGAATTGTGGTGAGGGAGAGACTTCAGAAGGCAGTGAAGGATGTCAGAATTAGTGACAGACTCATGGCAATCACACTCCTACCTAATGATAGGTCAGTGTTAATAATCTCAGCCTATGCCCCACAGCAGGGTTGTGATAGTGAGGAAAGGAGTGCATTCAGACAACAGTTGCAGGATTTATAGATAAAGCAGAACAAAAAAGAATTGGTGTTGATAATAAGTGACTTGAATGCCCATATGGGAATGGACAGAACAGGATGTGAGGACTGCCTGGTTCCACATGGGTGGGGCAACAAGAATAAAGAAGGAAAAACCATTCTAGACTTCTGTGTGGCAATTGGCTTGATAGTAACCAGCACATGGCTCAGGAAGAGAGAGACAGTCACAAGATCACATACAAGAGTCACCAATATGCAACTCAGGTAGACTTCATTCTAGTAAGGAAAGGGCACTGGGGTAGAATCAGTGATTGCAAAGTCATCCCCAGTGAAACAGTTGACCCACGGCATAAACCACTGGTTGCCACAATTAGCTGCAAGTAGTCATCATAGAAGACTCTGAGGTCAACACAGACCAGTTGAATACCTGGAAGATGACTGAAGAAAAAACACAACAGTTTAAGGAATTACTCATGGCTCTAGCATTTCAAGAAGAAGATGGAGTAGGTGGAGTTGTAGAAGAACAGCAGTGCCTCAAAACAGCACATGTGAGAACTACAGAACAGGTATGTGGCCGAGCTAGGTATGGAAATAACGTACATAGGGAAAGCTTGTTGTGGAATGCATAAGTCCAGGAAGTAATCAAAAGAAAGAAGGAGTGCAAGAAAAAGTGGGAGATATAAAAGATGGACCAGACTAAGAAGAAATACTGGATGGCTAACAAAGAGGTTAAGACAGCAGTTGCAATAAGAAATAACAAGGCATCAGAGGCACTTTACCAGCTTCTGGAAAATAAGTCAGTAGATGGGACAAACAAACTCTATAAGGATGCAAGGCAAAAACAGAAACAGAAAGATAACGAAGATGGTCAGTCACCCGTCACAAGACATACCATCAACAACCTGCTCAACAGTCCACAGGACATCAAAGGCAGATGTAAGGGATACTTCCAGCAATGTCTGAATAAAGAAAACCCCACAGAAGCTGTATTGCCACAGAGATAGCCTATGATGACAGAAAAGGAGGAGCCCACCACAGAGGAAGTGAGCACAGCCCTAAGGAAAGTGAAGTCATGGAAAACAGAGGCTCAGATGAGGACACAGCAGATAGGATAAATATGCTGGTTGAGATACAGGAGAAATAGCTCATAGCAGTGTGTAGAGAGAGGTGTATTCCAGATGACTGGAGAATAAGTATACTAGTGCCAGTGTTCAAGAACAAAGGGGACATGCACAATTGTGGGCAGTACAGAGGCATCAAACTCCTGATGCATTGCATAAAAGTTGTGGAGAGGGCGACTGATAAATGAATATGCAGATCAGTAGAAAGTAAGATGGGTGATAATTCAGGTCAGGATTCAGCACAACTGACCTGATCTTTGCAGTGACATAGATAGTTGAGAAGAAGTTAAAGATGAGGAAAGAGTCCAACTGGGATTCCTAGACTTGGAGAAAGCATACCACAAGGTCCCAAGAAAGCTGATTTGGGCAGTACTGTAGTGGTTTAAGGTCCCAGAATCATTAGTAGAATTAGTGCAGGCTAAGTATAAGGACCCAATGACTCAAGTACAAACAGTGTTTGGTTCCACAGACAGTTTCCCAATGGGAGTGGGTGTACACCAGGGATCAGCTCTAAGGACACTGCTGTACATGTTGGTGATGGACTACATTAGCAATCAGGTTGGAGGGGACAGATCAACAAAGTTGCTATATGCAGATGATGTAGCATTACAGGCAAACTCTCAGCAAAAACTTCAACAAAGAATAGGGGAATGGAATGCAAAACTGAAGGCATATAGGATGAAACTGAGTACAGATAAGGCCATTCTAATTGCAGCAAATGGTGGAGTTCAGAAGAAGCTGAGAATTGAGATAAAAGAGAAGATTGTGGAACAGGCTAACAACTTCAAGTATCTGGGAGGGGTGGCTGAGGAGAAGGGAAGTCTGAATGAGGAGGTCAAAGCTAGAATCAGAGGGGATACAGCCACCTGGCACAGAGTGTCAGGTGTAATATATGGCAGAAGAATGCCAAAGAAGCTGAAAAGTAAGGGGTACAAAACAGTGGTGTGACCAGTACTACTGTATGGTACAGAAACCTGGGCAGTAAAGGCAAAGCAGTTGAGGAAACTAGAAGTGATGCAGATGAAGTGTTTGTGACAGGTGATAGGATGCACACTGTGTAACAGATAAAGAAATGAAAACATAACTGCAGAAGCCAAAGTAGCTCCAATTGCAGCAAAGGTCAAAGAGAACAGATTACAGTGGTTTGAGCATGTGCAGAAAAACAGAAGACAATCTGGTGAAGAAGATTTGGGACATACAGGAAGAAGGTAAGAGGAAACAAGGGCATCCAGCAAGGAGGTGGATGGGATTGTGTGAGAGAAGGCTTTTGACAGTCAGGAATGAGTTTCAAGAGAGGCAGGAGAGTGGCGTTGTATAGAGAGAGATGGCATCAGTTGACATGACAATCTGACCCTCTGTAGAAAAACGGGACTGATGACGATACACACTGCCATGCAAACATAATACAACAGGCACCACAAGCACCGATCTTGCTATAACTAGCACTATACATGTGTAGGACTGATTAAAGGACAGTTCTGTGAATAAAACTACAGCATAGAAAAATGGAATAAGTACATGCAACCAGTCACAAATCAGAAGGGAAGCTGTGTGTCTATCATAATATGATCATACACATGTACATACATGTAAAGCAATGCATATGTACTACAACTACATACACACAAACATGTATGCAAATCTGTGAATGCATGTCATAATATAAGCTATTATCAAAAATAATGGCTACTGACAAATGCAAGATACAGACAAACAAGGGAGTCATTAGTTGTGCTAAAGAAAGAAAGAATCACCTTCCTATATTCAGTAATGGCTCAGTGAATGTCTATGCAGTATGTGAAGGATACATGCTCATAATATACCAGACACAGTAATGTCATACAACATAGCAAAATATTTGCCAGTACATGCCACACACAAGGTCATTGTGCAAGATTGACTGGATGACATAACGTTGCATAAATCACATGAATAAGGACCTGTCATGTTGCTGAACAGGCATAAGGGAAGCTGTGTGTCTATCATAATATGATCATACACATGTACATACATGTAAAGCAATGCATATGTACTACAACTACATACACACAAACATGTATGCAAATCTGTGAATGCATGTCATAATATAAGCTATTATCAAAAATAATGGCTACTGACAAATGCAAGATACAGACAAACAAGGGAGTCATTAGTTGTGCTAAAGAAAGAAAGAATCACCTTCCTATATTCAGTAATGGCTCAGTGAATGTCTATGCAGTATGTGAAGGATACATGCTCATAATATACCAGACACAGTAATGTCATACAACATAGCAAAATATTTGCCAGTACATGCCACACACAAGGTCATTGTGCAAGATTGACTGGATGACATAATGTTGCATAAATCACATGAATAAGGACCTGTCATGTTGCTGAACAGGCATAAGACAACAACATCCAATACAGAAATGTTTGCAATACATACAAATGGATAACATGGGTAAATAAACACACAAGACCAACCTCACTGTGTTATGTGAGAACTGTGGGAATAGTGTAGTATGTGAGTTGCTGTCATTCCACACAAGTGTATACCAGAACAGTCATATCTGTCTCCTACAGGGTCAGAGCATATTAGACATAACAATATTATGCTGCATTGCATGTACAGGAGTAGATACACACACCCAAACACATTTAAGGAGTAGCACTCCTGAGGGCCATGGTGGTGCAGAGGTTAGTGTTGTTGCCTCACAGCAAGAGGTTCTCCTGTTTGATACTCGGCTGGCGTGCCTTCTGTGTGGAGTGTGCATGTCCTCCTCGAGGGTTGAGTGACATTTAAAGACATGCAGGTAGGTGTGTGCATGAACGGATGTGCCTTCGTTGAAGGTTGGGCATTGGGCTGGCACCTTGGCACCGTAAAAATCGACTGCCAATCATAAGCGGACTGGCGTTCCGCTGTGGCAACCCCTAACCGGGAAAAGCCAAAAGACTCCTGCCTATATGGAGCAAGGTGTGCAGTAACGACAGCATGATCATATAAATAATAGTGATTGCTGCCTAATTTGGTAATGTGCGTCATGCTGCAATATAATACCACATATAACATGATATGTGCCATGTACATTATTACATGTGTCAGAAAAGCATGACAGCAATGTGCAATGTCTACACAATTCTTCTTAGAATGTAACTAGTTGAATATGGAGTGGATCACACAGTTAATAATTATAGTCCTGAGCGAACATCCTGATGGGGTCGAACATCACAAAAGATCTCTCTAGTGATGTCCTGGAAGGAGTCATGCATGGCTTGCACCATGTCCTGAAGAAGCTGCCCATCAGGTTCCTCATCTGTGTCTGGAAGCTGTCTGTCACTATATCCTGGATGTGGTCCCAAAAATTGTCTCCCCATTGTGGTTATGGCCATCTTCTGCAGTTAGCAGCAGAAACAAAGGTACTTGCAGGTCCTTGTCTGTTGTCTTCATCATTATCCCCCATCATGGTGATCATGATCCTGGTTCTTGGAGTCAAAGTTGCCTGGCAGTGGTCTTGGACATTGTTGCCTTCAGCGTATGATTGGTGAGCTGCCATGGATCCCATGCCCTGTCAAGGTTTAACACAGGAGAAAAAACATTATACATGCATAATAGGTATTCAATTAAAATCAGTGATTATATAACACATCATATAAACTTACTCATTCTGTATATGGCAACTATGATGTATGTGATATTATAATACTGTATGACCTTATGAAACTGTAACATTGTGTCTGTAATGAAAGGCATGAATTCAGTCCATAGTAATGTACACTACATCCTGGATCTGGTCCCAGAAATTGTCTACAGGTCTGTAACAAAACACAATCAGATGTGCACCTATGTAATAGTAAACAGAGTATATGATATGTAATTAACATCATCAAAACATATGAGGCAGGACATTTGAAATGTTTGCTCAAGGTGTATCACAATACAGTACATTTGTCATTTCAACATAATTGTCAGAAGATATGGTCCACAGGGTTCATTTATATGTTGTATAACACAATACACAAAGTTGTGGTATTCTCAGTGTCCTAATATCCACATACTGATGATATAAATAGAATATCATGTATGGGACAGTGTGCTCATCATACAGTGTCAGTATGTTACTCCAGTATATTACATGGCATTCTATACCCAGTTTATCAGATAAGATTTTGTTATGACTTGTTTTACTGACATATCAGGTATCATTATGCATGCAAAACACACATATGCACAGCACATCTCAAGAAAAGTATGCCATGCCACCCTGACATTGCATTTCATTCCAAATGACTTAGTACAGTGGTCGTTAACAGTAACACTAACAGCATACCTTTGGAAATGTGGCCCTAGTATAACATACTTGCCATATAGACCTTAAACCAATGTTACACACAGAATCTGAGAGAAACTTCTTAGGAATATGGACCAGTGTTTGTTCCTCAGTGTTTGCTTCACACATTTATGTTGAGGTGCCTATATGGCATTTACATTTCCACTATAAAGTATTATTGTGTGTTAGTAATGTGTCCTGTTGATATCCCATAAGTAAAATAAGTGTATTCAATATTTATTGTAAGAATTACAAGCAATGGTACACTTAAAATATATATCCAAATGAGAGTGGCAATGCAACATGGTTAATGGGTGACATCACAATATTATATCATTGGAATGGAATTGAAAAGCTTCAAATAACTGCAGAATAACAAGAACAGTGACAGCATGTGATAGCTAGAATTTGTGTGTACAATATATACACGCACACACACACACACACACACACACACACACACACACACACACACACACACACACACACACACACACACACACACACGTCCCTCTACAATTGTATCATTGGCACTATCTATGTTTATATATATACCTGCACAGTTAAAACAATATATGGATGATGTTCATGATTATACAGTGTAACACTTAAGATATAACAGAAAAGCATAAATGGGTTATACCACAACAGACACAGTAAATGGTGTGCGATTTTTTTGTTTGACAAACCATCATGGTGCAGATATACAGCATTGCATGAGATGTTGAATACAAGTTGATGTCAGTAAATATTTGCCAACAGCTTTAAGAATGCTAAGATAGTAGACACCAGACACCCACTCAATAGTAAAATAGGCATGCTATATGCACGATAGCATCCCCCTAAAAACACTGCCGGGCATAAAAGTTTAGCACTACCTGCTGTTCAAACAGTACAAGAAACTGATATGTGAAGCATGGACATTAAAATCAGTAGGACATTTCGAATATGTCAACAAAAGTCACATAAATTCAAATTATCCAAAAAATCCTATTGATAACTCCTAAGACATTGCTGTTATTCACAATATATCAGTGACTATTACACTTGGGATCATCATATGATCATAGGAGGTTACTAGACTAATGGCTCTGGGGCCCATACAAGCATAGCCAAGAGTTTATCCCCAGAAAGAAACCTCAGTCAGCACCTGTCACCCTTGTCAATGAGGGGGGGGGGGTTGGGTGGGATAGAAACTTTGAATGAGACAGTCCGATGATCTGATCTCACCAGGGAAGAACATACTATTGGAGTGGTGCAGTGGTCACCCATGTTGGTGAGAACCAATTCCAGAATGTTATCTCTCCTTGTGAAGGATGAGACGAGCTGGTCTAGTGCATTAGAATTGATAATGTCAAGGAATCTTTGATTACATTAGTGTAGGAATAGTTCACCCAGTCTATGTTGGGATAGTTGAAGTCACCAAGGATCAGGGTGTTAGGGGGTATGTTGATGGAGTCAAGTAGATCCAGATAAGAAGAGTGGGTGTCCTGAGTCATGCAGGGGCATCTATAGCTGGCTATAACTTAGATTCGTGTCTTGCCAACTGTTAGTTGCACCTGGAGTAGTTCCAGTGTGTCATGCTGGCAAACCAGTCTGGAGGTGTGCCTGTCAATAATGAAGATAGATACTCCACCACCCTTAGTCTTCCTGACCTCAGTTTGGGGTCAGAATGTGTGGAATGAGGTATACCCTGATAAAGCAAGGGTGCTCTCTGCAGCCCTGAACCAAGTTTCTGTGACAGCACAGACATCGGCATCTTCCAGTGCAAGGAGAGCCCCCAATGAGTGCATTTTCAGGGTAAGGCTCCTAGGGTTAAGCAGTATGACTTTCAGTTTGCTTTTTGACAGATCTTTTATGTTGGAATATTTGTCTTTGAGACATTGCCTAAAAAAAAGGCACAATGGAGGAGGTGAGAGCATATGGATTATGAGTTGTCTAGAATAAATGTTAACATGCCTGAAAGTCCAGAGAATGCCCATTTAAATTTAAAGTTTTGACTATGTTAGGAGTATTTATGGAGTAAGTAAAGGTGGGCAGTGATAACACATACCTCTCTTCCTGAACTTCGTCTGAAGGCTGTGCATATGCTCTATGTACAATTAATGATTTGAGGTATGGTCTCCATCACCTGCAAACAGGAAAACAGGATGTATTACTGCAACAGAAGGGGTTGTTTCAGGCCAGTATTAACACCTATGTAGTGTTCAATATCACACCTCTAGCAGCCTACAAACATCATGCATTCCTGATTATTTTCTGAAAAATAAATTTAAAAAACATAAGACAAATAAATGTCAATATTTTGTGGACAGTAAAAGCTGTTAAAACTGTAGAAATAGCAATGTTATCAGTAAGAAGTATTATTTACACTGATAATAGTTGGTGCATTCATAGTCTTTTCCATAAATATTTTAATATATTATAATGCACACAAACCCAGATATATATTTTCAAAACTTTCACAAAGAAATGTTCATAGGTTCATAAGTAGGTACTAGGCTATCGGCCCAAGGCCCTACACAAGTCTAGCCAAGAAGGTTCCCTGGCTTACGCCACTCAAGAAAGTTATTTTCCTGTGCCACTGATGGGCAGAGACACAGAAGTGATCCCCGGGGTGTATTTCCTATTTCCCATCCACTCATCAAGATTTTTCTTGAAGAGTGCTAATGACGAACTTTGCTTGACATAGATGGGTAGCCTGTTCCAGAGTATGGGAAGTTTCTGGGATAGGAATCTTAATATCTTAAAAACTATACAACCTAGACCATTATTGTTAGAACATTTTTGTTAAGCAGACAAGATTTTACATGACAACAAGAAATTCCTATGTAAGTGCATGTTTATCAAGCTATTTACAGGAATTTGAACACGTTTAATTTTGTATAATTAGCAATACAAATATTGTAAGATATCTCTCAAGATGTGTAACTTATAGTGCAAATATCAAGGCAGTTTTCTTCAACAACATCTAAGGTTTCACCAAATGTTATACAACAGTTTGCAACTCACTTTTTTTTTGAAGTATTAAGAACATATAGAAATACTGCTTATTTTTATAACTAACAAACAACTAGTAATATTTCCAGTATTCTTCTTTTAGCTTTTTCCCAGTTAGGGGTCACCACAGTAGATAATCTGTCTGCTCATGATTGGCAGTGGAGTTTTACAGTGTCAAGTTGCCAGCCCGGCGCCCAACCTTCCACATAAGGCACACACATGCACACACTCACACCTGGACAATTTAGAGTGTCCAATCCACCTACAGCATGTCTTTGGGATGTGGGAGGAAAATGGAGCACCCGGAGGAAACCCACACGACCACAGGGAAAACATGTAGACTTCGCACAGAAGGCACCCCAGCCGAGGATCAAACTGGAGAACCTCTTGGTGTGAGGCGGCAACGCTAACCGCTGCACCACCGTGGCCGCCCAGTAATATTTCCAGTATAGTTTAATATAAACATTTTCAGTCAGTTATCCTGTCTCCCACATTGGTGATTCACACCACACACCTCAATAAAAAGTAGGTTTCTCAGTTATGAAATATGACAATATGAATAAAAAGTGGCAAACAAAGATTAATTTCTCCAGGAAATCTTAGCCTAACAATCTTTGAGTAATTTTAAATTACTTTTTTTTCCCTTTCTAATGTTTCATGTTATTAGCTAATAATTCATCATCATCATCATCATCAGCCCCCCCTTTTCTCATTTTTTTCTACATGGGGTCGGGGTATCGTGTTAACTGTCTCCAACTCTCTCGATGCAGTGCCACATTTCTGCCTTCTTCAACACTCATGCCTGACTGCCACAGATCTTCTTTCACACAATCCATCCACCTCTTTGCTGGATATCCTTGCTTCCTTTTACCTTCTTCCTGTTTGTCCCAAATCTTTCTCACCAGATTGTCTTCTGCTTTTCTGCACATGTCCAAACCACCGTAATCTGTTCTCTTTGATATTTTCTGCAATTAGAGCTACTTTGGCTTCTGCTCTTATTTCCTCATTTCTTCGTCTGTCCCACAGTGTGCATCCTACCACTCTTCTCAGGCACTAAATTTCCATCACCTCTAGCTTCTTCAACTGTTCTGCCTTTACTGCCCAGGTTTCTGTACCATAAAGTAGTACTGGTTGCACCACTGTTTTGTATACCTTAATATTTCAGCTTCTTTGGCATTCTTCTGTCATAGACTACCCCTGAGACTCTATGCCAGTTGACTGCAGTCCCGCTGATTCTAGCTTTGACGTCTTCATTCAGACTTCCCTTCTCCTCAGTCACTCCTCCCAGATACTTGAAGCTGTTTACCTGTTCCACTAACTTCCCTTCTATCTCTATTCTCATCTTCTGATATCCCCAATTTGCTGCCATTACCACCATCTTATCTGTGCTTAGTTTCATCCCATGTACTTCAGTTTTGCATTCCATTCTCCTATCCTTTTCTAAAGTTCTAGCTCAGATTCTGCCTGCATTGCCACATCATCTACATACAGCAACTTTGTTGATCTGTGCCCTCTGACCTGTTTGCTAATGTAGTCCATCACTGGTATGAACAGCAGCAGGCTCAGAGATGAACCTTGGTGTACACCCATTCTCACTGGGAACCCCTCTGTGAAGTTGAACACTGTTCGTACTTGAGTCATCGGATCCTTGTATATAGCCTGCACTAATTCTACCAATTTTTCTGGGACTTCAAACCACTGCAGTACTGTCCAGATCAGCTTTCTTGGGACCGTGTCATATGCTTTCTCCAAGTCTAGGAATACCCAGCTGGACTCTCTCCTCATCTCTAGCTTCTTCTCATGTATATTTCTCATGGCAAACATTGGGTCAGTTGTGCTGCATCCTGATCTGAATCCAAACTGCTCATGTCCTATCTTACATTCTACTAGGGGGACAAAGGGATCATCCACAACTTTTGGCAGTACATCCACAACTGTGGGCAGTAGAATGGCATCAAACTCCTATCACATTGCATAAAAGTTCTGGAGAGGGTGATTGATAAATGGATACACAGAGTAGTTCATAGGTTCATAGGTGTGTACTAGGCTAATGGCCCTGGGGCCTTTACAAGCCTAGCCATAGGATTACCCCGGCATAGTGCCACCCGAGCTTAGTTCCCAGTGCCTCTGTCAAGTAGAGCCACTGGAGTTATCCCCAGGGTGAATTTTCTGTTTCCCATCCACTCATCAAGATTTCTCTTGAAGAGGGTCAGAGAGGTGCTTTGCTTGACATGTATGCAAAGTTTAAACAGATATAATGGAATATCAGCAGTAATATGTGAGAAGTCCATATGAATGTACAGTCATAATCAACAGACCTTCATAATGTTTATACAGGCACAGTATCATTGTGGATAACTTCAGAATGCATCAATATGCTAATGGTAAC
This sequence comes from Protopterus annectens, assembly GCF_019279795.1. Taxonomy (NCBI): domain Eukaryota; kingdom Metazoa; phylum Chordata; order Ceratodontiformes; family Protopteridae; genus Protopterus; species Protopterus annectens. The sequence continues at coordinate 281,097,381 of NC_056744.1, forward strand.
TTTAATGAATGTAATGAATGTAACTTAGATTCCTACATTTGCATTACTATTAGCAACAACACAGATACTCATAAAATACTCTTCAAATAGTTGTAAAAACATGTAGGCTTACTAATACATTTGTGAGAATGTAGATGTTAAGGTGTGGATTATGTAACTTACTGTAGGCATCTGCTGGATGGCATCAAACCTCTGCCACCCTCCAGTGAAGATCCTCTGCAGCCCTGCATTGTAGGTCATTGTAGAGGTGGCAGACATGCACACCAGTCCAGTAGATCCAAATCTGTCTGCTGCCTTGCAATCTGGTTCCATATATCAATCATTGCAAAGTTCCTGGGGTGTGCTAGCATCCTCTGCTCATATCAAGTATAAGCAGTGAGCATCTGGGTGGTCTCTTCCTCAGTCTAGTTCAGTGCCCCAACATGTTAAAGACTCTTCTTGGTCAACATCCTCCCCATTGTATTTGAATGTTATCAAAAATACCTTCCAAAAAATGCTAAATGGGGTCCTACTCAGTTCAGTGGTAGCAATAATATGAGCAGTATTGTATCGATATTACATTTTAACGTTGGAACACTTAGGATGATAGCAGACTGTTGGAGGGCATCCAGCACATGTTGCAGATATTCCCATTTAATGATACCCATTAGGTAGTTGTGCTGAGCACTTAACACTTACACTGAGCTATTCATTAATGTGGCAAGTTTTGAGAGCTTGTGCAGATATTCGCAAATGGGATTCCAAAACAATGAATGTTAATGAATCTCATTAATTATGTATGGCACAAATAGTACTTAAAAGCTATGTGCACATAACTAAATTCACTTTAAGGTATAGCTAATTTATACCTAGCTTCAAAAGGTAAGCTGTCACCTGCTGGCTTTGTTGTAGTGGAATAGATTGCTATTATCAGATACCTATGTTATCGTTATTTCGTATAAACCAACAGATACATGTTTTCATGCATTTTTTAATGCATTACAATTGATCTATTACATAAAGGAGGGGTGTAAAATTAAACAATATGCATACATATGGGTAAATGATCATCAGTGACAAGGAGAATTTCTCAATATGCAGTTATATGGATAAAAAGGAAACATTCCTGGTGAACTACAGATATGGAAGGAATTAAAATATATCTGTAGCTATTTCTAATGAACTTTAATGTCTGTGGTGCATTTATGAAACCAGTGACCGACGGGATTTTCCATAAGTCATATGTTCAGTGACTAATTTATGGATACTCTGTGATGCTTACTAATATAGTAGTAGTGGTTCACACATTCAGTCTGATAGAGGAAACACGAGAACGGCTTTGAATGCTGGCTGTTTCTTGTGTTGATATGTAGCTGTAACTGCATAACAGTTCATTTTAATATGCTGACTTTTTTCTTCACTACTTCTGTATAAATTCCAGTATGAGTGTTGCATACTATATGATGACAGTACATTTTTTATGATGTATATCACTGACTATGGCAGTATATGAGACGCATCCTACATTTTTGAGGTATGCATGATCTTTCTGTTTGGATGTGCATGTAACTGTGGCAACACCACTGCTATAGTCCTGGGTTGGTGGCACATTGGTTATTTGTTTGTTCCTTACATGTTGTAATATCCACTGACATAGGTTCAAATCCCACTTCTACACAAATGCCCTAAGCAAAATTGCTAAATGGCTAGATAGATATGCTGATGATGTCTGTCCATATGAATTAAATATTCAGACATGCTTTTCATGTTTATTCTGAGTATTTGTACATGGCAGTGATATACGTGACATGGATTGTTTTGTATAGCTATGCATTGTAAATGTAAGTTGAACAATCAATTGATGTATGCTTTTAACATCATCATATTAATATGTGGACCCCTATATAAACTCTGAGGTGTGCATATCACACTGTCTTCCAGATGTAAAATAGTTATATGAGAGACAATTTCTCACACAGAGAGAATGAAATAATAATGGAGACTCTGTGTCAGCATTGCCACAACCTTCTTGGATGGTTGGACAATACTGTCTGGAGGAATAAAATGTGATCATGATCAATGCTGTGGGTGGTCACAATACAGCAAGAGGAGGCCTGTCAATGATGTTGCTTTGACATGATTCTCTCTGCAGCTGCTGAGAGGATGAGGAATGCCACTGGAGATGGACCACCCTTGCCTCTCCTGGATGAGATAATAATGTTATTGGCTTCACATAATATCACCAGTCAGGATCATTGGAGGATTTGAAGTAGGTGTTTCTGGATGTACAAGTATGTTCTACATGCACAAACACTGCAGCAGACACCATTTCTCATTAAAGAACATTATCTACTTTTCTGAAGTACAGGCTAACACAGAAGGCCTCTGGCTAACGAAGTTCACAGATGACTGCAAACTAGGAGCCATAGTCAAGTCCCCAAATGATTTGGACATCCTACAGGAGGGCCTCGCTGAGACAGATGCCTGGTGCCAGAGCCATGGCCTCAAGCTCAATGCCAAAAAGTGCAGTGTCATCCCCTTTGGTAAAAACTCTGTATCCATGAACTACCACATAGGTAGCAATCTACTTAACACCGAATGTTTGATAAGAGACCTTGGGACCCAGGTGGACAGTGGTCTCTCCTTTGATAGTCACATCACCACAGTAGTCAGGAAGTTCTTCTGCGTGGCACACATCATCATAAAAGGGTTCTCATCCAGGAAAAAAGAGGTCATTGTTCCCCTCTACTCGACACTCATTAGACCCATTATAGAGTACAACCCCCCTTTTGGAATGTACCTCACAAGACATCTGCAGCAGCTGGAAAGGCCACAGAAGTACCTCACAAAGAGGATTACTGGCTTCAAACAAATGCCCTACACTGACCGCCTCAAAAAACTCCAGCTTTACTCCATAGCATATCGCCTACTCTGAGGTGATCTCTGCCTAACATATAAAGCAATGTCAAACCCAGAGCTGTTGGACATACTACACCTAAAGAAATCCCAATCCCTCTGAGCTACATGCTCTTGGGACCTAAACCTTGTCACCACAATAAACAGGACATGCTGGAGGGATAGATTCCTGTCACAGAGACTTCCCATACTCTGGAACAGGCTACCCATCTATGTCAAGCAAAGTTCTTCATTAGCACTCTTCAAGAAAAATCTTGATGAGTGGATGGGAAATAGGAAATACAGCCAGAGGATCACGTCTGTGTCTCTGCTCAACAGTGGCACAGGAAAATAACTTTCTTGGGTGGCGTAAGCCAGGGAACCTTGTTGGCTAGGCTTACGTAGGCCCTTGGGCCGATAGCCTAGTACCTACCTATGAACCTATGAACAATTATTACTGGATGCTATATTTGCATTCCAGCAGCAGAAGTACGCTCTGAATGCACAATGTAAGTGTTACAGCCTGTTATCTAACAAACATAGTTAGTACATACATAATAATTTCAGCAACATGTGTGTTGCTATGTTTTTCAGTTAAATAGGTCCCTTAACAACTGCACAGCAGCAACAAAAGTAATGTGTCTCCATATACTGTCAGTATGATCCATATTTGTTCTGTACCTCTACCTCCTGTCATGACTGTGGATCATACTCACATGCTGATTTTTGTGAGCCATTTTAATGTACAGATACACCCTCGCAAGACATGTGCCAGGAAGCTGTACATTCAGACATACAAGGTAAGGCTGTTCATTGGTTGATATGCAGCATTGTTTAGCATACCTGTGATCTAGGATGTTTATGTTGCCTTATTCTTTACATAGGTAGGTAAATCTGACCATATATATTCTATGTCACATAAGTGTCTCCATATTCTGTTAGTGTGATCCATAGTTGTATGTATTTGCCTCCATGATGGTGGAGCATACTCACATGCTGATGTTTGTGTGCCTTGTTATACTGCAGGATCCACATCGCAATAGATGACGCACACACAAAACAGGGAGGATGTACTTGGTAAGACAGTGTATCTGTCTGCAACATTTCATTATTGATAATCACATCTGTGCCCTTCATGACTGATGTAGTCTTGTTCACCTGCCTAGGACACCTGCTATCTCCACACTATCCTCACCCATCCGGTATGTGCCTATATTACCTCCTGTGTGTTATATCTCTGTTGGAATGCTACATGATGCACTGTATGTGCTTAATGATGATGTTTGTATATCTATATTTTCACATGACAGTGGTATTTCAACACTTATCTCTGGAGGTGGAGTCACAGGAGGATGTCAGGCAGATTTTAGTATTTCTGTTAAACTCATCTGTCATATTTGTTTGATATGTGGCATACATGTCATCTCTCTGCTATATAAGGTCTCTGAACCACCCACAGCCATGACATCCTGGTAAGTTCATATCATTAGCATTGCAGTCATGTAATTGTCCCATATGTTGATACTATGCTGCAACATTTTATTTCTGTGAAGATATGTGACATGTCATCTGTCTCTTTTTGTAGCATGTCCACTGACTGCCTCCTCCAGTAGCCCGTCCAATGATCCAGAGGTGGGATGTGATATGCCTAACTATAATAGTATGGCACATGGCATACAAGCCACTGCATTAACTTCATTGTCTGGCCCAGAAGGGGACAACATGTAGATCTTGTGTAACCTCTGATATGGAGGATAATGTGGCTGGACATTATGATGATGTGGGGACATCAGATGATGGACATGATGATGACCATGATTCACTGTCCCATTTAGAGTCAGGTAATGATGCTGACTCTTTCCCATGATGGACGAATACTGTCCATCGAACTACATGTTGGAGTGTAGCTGGTATGCATGGACATGTGTCAGAGGGTGCCCATCTAGTATTACAGGCACATGAACATTCACAATGATGTCATGGCTCTGACCTGCATGCACTTGCCTATGCCACTGATTGTCTAGCATGCTAGCTGTGTGTGTTACATGAAGGTCAGGAGCACAGGCATGGGGAGGTTATGGCAGCATTGGCTGCACAGCATAATAGCGTGGTATAGCATCTGTTACATGCTCTGTTGAAAGCCTTGTTATGGTGGATTTTCTGGTGTAGGAGAAACAGCGGAAACTCATCAAGATTGTGAACACAGGTTTATGTTCTGAAGAAGTCCTATTCACCAGTTGGACTAAAGCGATAAACTAATTTATTAAAGGATACTGGGGGATTTCTACAGGTGTCTCTCTTTTTGTGCATTCTAGGATGCATTTGCAGATCTTCTTGTAATATGCCTGGAAGTGCCCCAGGATGATGTAGTGCATTAAATGCTAGTTGCATTTTTTTAAGTAAATTTTGCAGATTCCACAGGATTCCTCTCACTTTCCAAGATTTCATTACTCATGTTTCTGCGATGACCAAATGCTTTTTCCCTTGCTTGCATATAAGCAATCCTCTCTGGTTTAAAATCCTCTATAGGAGATGCTCTCCATAGTCTCCCACTGTTCACAGCTGCTCAAGGAGCGGCCATTTTGTGCAGAAGGTGGTACCACTGCAGGTCATCAATACTACACTACTAAACATCCTTACTTTGACCTTTTTGTGACTCTCCCTTACTCCTTCCCATCTAGAAATTGTGTTTCTTGCCTTACATAGCATAGGTTAGATTCAGACCTGCTGAATCTAGACTGTTTGGTATTACTGTGCTCTTAAACTAGCCATCTTACATTAAGAGTGCCTCCCTGCACCCTCATGGCAAAAGTATGTAGCTCAGGACCCATCTGAGTTGGGGACTGCTGGAGAAAAGCACAGTTTGGGGCTTTCCCATTAATAGTTATGTTAAAGCTGTTTATATTTGCCTGTATATAGGCCTCGTGTTTCAGTGGTTTGTGCTCAGTTTACTGGAGCTGCTCAATGTTTGGAAACTTTAACCAGAGGTCTGGAGTGCATCTGCACTGAAGTCCAAAGTATCCACTGGAAAAAAAAAAGAAAAAGAAGTATATTTTAAACCATCACCACACTTTGATAACTGTATTTAATTAAATTACAGCTTCATTTTTGCTGTTTGTGACTAAGTCCAGTGAGCCCACTTCCTTCCCAAATATCACATTCAGAAAAATCATGCCACAGTGGACGGGCAGTTTTCCATCATTTCTCCTGGCAACTTGATTGTTATGTCCATCTTGAGGCAATGTAGCAATTGCTTCATGTACATTGACAACCATTTACTGCTAAAGCAAACTAACACCCTATGTGAGAGATGCAAATACACTGTGGAAATGGAGTCAGTTTTCTCACATAAAAACAAACTAAACATCAAACAGGTTGTCAGCACATATGCTTCACCTCACTTCTCATTCAAAATAAGGCCACAACACATAAACCCACGTACAGGGATGTACTCAATAAAACCTACCAAAAGAACAAGAGACCTCCCAAATGCACACTACACACACTCTCCACTAAGCAAAAAGAAACCACTACATATATCAACACACACACCCATGTCTCAACAAATAAGTCCCTAAGATAAAACCCATCAAATGTCTTGGTCATAAACGACTTCATAGTGAGACACACAGATGTCCCCCTCACCAGACTGGGCAAGGAGAAGGTCGTGGTCAGCTGCCTATCAGGTGCCAGGATCTGACAAATCATACATGCACTCAAGTCACTCAACAACAAGTACTGTTATGACTCTGCCATAGTCCATGTTGGAGTGAATGACTTAACACGTGTCTTTCTTGACTATTTGATGACAGACATGATAGAATTCTCTGATTATGTGTCCCAGACAGGTATGTCATTATCCCTAAGCAGTATCTTACCCTCACCCAGGATGATGCCACAATATAAACAAAAATGATTGACTTCAACAATTGGCTCAGCTTCTGGTGTCAGTCCAGGGGGATCCCGTATTTGTCAGCTTGGGAAGATATTGTAGACAGACCTTGCTGCTTTTCTAGAGATGGTCTGCACATGTCCCTCCTAGGCTTTCAGATAAAGGCAAAGGCCCTTGCCTCCCCATAGTGCCTTTTTAGGCAATGTCAAAACAACAAATTTTCCAGTGTAAAAAATCTAATCAAGACAAACTCAGGGTCATGCTGCTTAATGCTAGGAGTTTAAACATGAAACTGCATTTCCTGGAAGCCTCCTCACCTTACAGGATGCTAACATCTGTGCAATTACAGAGACATGGTTTAAGGCCGCTGAGAGCAATCCGGCCATGCAAGGCTACAATGCCTTCCATACATTAAAACCTCAAAATGAGCATGAAGGAACCTTACATTACTATATGGGTAGCCAACTGGCTCATTGGCAGAACACACTCAAAATTGGTGACGCCACCTCCACCAGGAGACCCATCACCAGTGGAGTACCTTAGGGGTCTGTGCTGGGCACCTTACTGTTTGGCATCTATTTCCCAGAAGTCCAGGCCAAAGTAGATGGTGTTTGGCTCACCAAGTTCACTGATGATTGCAAACTGGAACAATCATTGAGTCCTCCAACAATGTCAATAAATTACAAGAAGGGCTAACACAAACAAATAACTGGTGTCAAAGCCATGGTTGAAAACTAAATGAAAAAAATGCATTATTACTCTCTTTGGCAAAATGGAACTCCCTACAAATTACAATATTAACAGCACACTCCTGAGTTCCAACCCAGTGGTGTGAGACTTGAGAACACAGATTGATATCAATCTGAACTTTAACCACCAAGTTTCCACAGTGGTAAGGAAAGCCTTCTATGCAGCACACCTCATAAGCAAGGGCATAGCATCCAGGTCAAGGGATGTTATAACTCAACTGTACTCAGTCCTCATCACACCACTAATAGCGTATAATATACCCTTTTGCATGTACCTCACCAGACACGCGCAGCAGCTGGAGAGACCATAGAGGTTTCTCACTAAGAAAATACAGGGACTCTAAACCATGACCTACATGGACAGGTTGAAGGTCCTGTTAGTATACTCTGTATCTTATGGGCTGCTGAGAGGTGAGTTGTGCCTGGCCTATAGGGTGATCTCTGACCCTGCCATAATGGAAATGCTGCACATCTGCAAGTCAAATGGCACAGATATGTCACCGAGAGACTGCCACTTCTCTGCAATAGACTTCCAATTCATGTATTCTGACCCTATTTAAATTCAACCTAGATAATTGGATGGGAGACTGCAAATTCACCCCTGGGGTGGCACCCATGTCCATCATGGACAGGGGTAGCTGGTGTTAATCACAGACCTGCTTTGTTCATAAATTCCTTCTGCAAACTAGCCAGAATGATCAAATGGGGATATGTGGGATTAACATGGTTAGGCTTGTAAAGACAGTAGGGCCCCTAGCCTAGTAAGCTCCTATGAACCTATAAAAAAGCTGTAGAAACATTTACTTTACATAATCAATGCAATCTACATCTTTATACTGCCATGTATAAATATTAGTCCATTTAATTTAAAATAATCTCCTTTACAGATACATGGAGATGTCTGAGCACATCTCAGCAGCCAGAGGGCACTGAAACCCATTCTGGCCAAGGTGTCTGCATATAGCAAAATACAGTGTCATATGTACAAGTTATCTGGAGAATTACAGTTTACTTACTAAATGTTTTTGGGAGGAAACACATGTATCGAGAGAAAACCAGTATGGGTGACCATAACTGACACAGATAAAGCATTTAGTAAAGTTGCTGCTATTACCTAGCATGCTTTGCCACATAATATGAAAAATAGTGACAATCTAGCAGTATTTTGCAAAGTGCTTACATCAGACCTTGCAGATCGGTTGGACGCAGGGATCCTGGTTAAGGCACATTTACAACAGCTGCACTCTGTGTATATGTAAACCCGTACAGGACTAGTAGTTGCTTTGCCATTTGTTAGAGAGTCAGGCCCTCACTTATGACAGCTTATATAATGCCAATTATGTATACACATTTGTTTTATTAGGGCATATATTGGGGAAATCATTATCACCAGCATTATTACTATCATTATTTTTATTTTGAGCTATTTTTCCATGAATGGACTTCTTAGTGCTCGATTTATCAGGTAATTTATAAAAGAAAAGCCAAGCAAGTAAATTCGTATGGGTCCAGTTCACAGCTCTGTAATTATATCATTTGTTCTTGTTCAAGTGTGTTTTTTGTTGCCATTTGGCCCAAGTCATAACTAAAAATGGTCCAGTGTTTAGGACCAGCTCATTTGTCTCTATAACAAAGGAAATAAATAAAAAGGTGTCTTCATGTGAATGGTACCAGTAGGAGAGAAACACAGACTGGGGCCAAGTATTCATAAACCACAACTCTGACTGTTTTGGACTCACTGCCTAAATTTAACATTTGTTTACTGAGAAAGTCTGACTAGGACAGCGCCCATTTTCAGTAGAGGGCCACAGAGAAGTGCTTCAGACATGTCTTTGAAATGTGGTAGGAAACTGGAGCACCCAGAACAAACCCACATGAACACAGAAAGGACATGAGAACTCCACACAGAAGGCACCCCTGTTGGGAATCGAACTAGAGAACCGCTTGCTATGAGGCAACAATGCTAACTGCTGCACTACTGAGCTGTCCAAATGGAATAATTTTTTTAATACAGAATAGATTAAGTTTTAAAAATAAGACAAAAAAATGAAGAACAAAAGGCAGTTTTGAATATGTACAAATTAGTAACAGATGCTCTTAGTATCCGATCACTGTCCTGAAAACTGAATTCATCTTAAAAGTTGGTCTGACACAGCAGACTGAATTCATAGAATTGTTTAGTAGACCTGAAGAAAAAGATGTAAGCTAATGACTTCTAGAATCAGTCTCTTAATCTTCAAGATTACTTAAACACTGCTCAGAAAATGTAATAGTTAAAAAATGTAAAGAACGTTTTTATTGTTGCCAGGCTATAGAAAGACTTAATTATTAAACCCCTGTATTTTTTATACTAAATGTCATATTGTTATTAAATTAATGTCCACAGGTCAGAATATGCATAAAACACATACACTTTCATTTTCCAGTGGGTATGCTTGTTATAGTTACAAGACTTATAAGAAAAGGAAGGTCACCCTTAATTATCAAACTCGGAGGAAGATGAGTGAACTGTTCTCTCGGGTATCCTCAAGACATTTAGAGTAACTAGAAGGTGTTACTCATATGCCTGAGGGTTTGTAACATGACATGTCTAATTTATAATGATTAGTTCAGGTACTGCTCTGTTGCATTGGGGTCATCCTTAATTTTGAAAAGTTTTTAATATCTGATTCCTAATATGATATTTTTTGTGAGAATAAATGAAGATAATCTGGTAATAAAAGTGGAATGACATTTGGCTGAGGTATACATCCAGTAGAAACATCAATTCATTATCAGGACTGGAAAAGATGTGAGCTCTCTGTTTCAGGTATTTGTTCTTTAATAACTTGCTTATGGTTTTAATCATACCCACATTATACACACAGGAGGAATTTCTGGTATCTGTTAAATGCAAAGATTAAAAAATTGTTAGGAAGTGTTTCTAAATAGCTAAGAGAATTAAGTCTATGAATGGCTAATGGGCTTAATCATGCATTTCTGGATTTGATTTTCCAGTTTTTACTTGAAGATCAAGTGATGCTAAGTAAGTCATTTAATCAAACAGTGTTTTTGATCACCTGTGGAAAAATCTCAGTGAGTCTAGTGGATTACTCACTAAGCAAACAGATGCTCAAACAAGCAAGCAATCAAGAAAACAAAAACAAAAAAACAAAAAAAAAAAACAAAACTGCAATTTATACACACACACACACACATATATATATATATATATATATATATATCTTCTTCTTCTTCTTTCGGCTTTTTTCCCGGTTAGGGGTCGCCACAGCGGATCACCTTGTCCGCACATTAATTGGCAGTGGAGTTTTTACAGTGTCGAGTTGCCAGCCCGGCGCCTAACCTTCCACAGAAGGCACACTCACACACACACCTAGGGCCAATTTAGAGTGTCCAATCCACCTGAAGCATGTCTTTGGGATGTGGGAGGAAACCGGAGCACCCGGAGGAAACCCACGCGACCACAGGGAGGACATGCAGACTCCGCACAGAAGGCACCCCATCCGGGGATCGAACCAGAGAACTGTGAGGCGACAATGCTAACCACTGCACCACCGTGGCCGCCCATATATATATATATATATATATATATATATATATATATATATATATATATAAAAATATATATATAGGTAGGTCTAGTTTGTTTCACTGAAAGCTCATTTCACTGAATTTGAATTTACCCTGACCAAATCGCTGAAAGCTCAAATTACTGAAAACTCATTTTACTGAATCACATTTCACTGAAGTGAAGTACTGGCACTGTGTAGAGTACTGTAAGGCAAGTAAGGCAAGTAAAAGGTATATGCCCCTTTCCCCACTGTAATGCCGTCCTGGAGTTAGTATATATAGGCGGGCAATTGGGAGGTGTGGGGAGCATAGCCCCCTAGTTAGTTTGGGTATATATTGTCTTCTGGAAAGAGTTACTCATTGGTATTGTAAGTATGCATGTCTATGATTTAAAATGCATTGTTTTGAAGCGTTTAGTGAAATATAATATAAATATATGCTTATATTTGAAGAAGAGTAATATGGTTTGTTTTTTATTCGGTTTTGTATATAGTTGTGCTGGAATGTAGTACATGTTGATTTCCTATGTGTTTTCAGTGTTCTGTGATTCAAGGTTTAGAGTTTTCAGTGTTTTGAATTTTCAAGATTTGGTCTCAGTGTTTTGAATTTCAATGTTATGGGCTTTCAATGTTCTAAAGGGAATCTATCTATATATATATATATATATATATATATATATATATATCTTATTAGACAGTATATATAGAGGGGTCTTGGCTTTTGAACAAACCCCATTTAGACATTTAGAGTATTTTTTTTATTTCAGTTTGTTAACCTGGTAAGTATATAGGTCCAAAGACTAAGACCATCCTCAGTCATGACCTGAGCCAAGAAACATATATACAGTAATAAAATACATACATATGTTAAAGAAATAATATATACATACATCAATTAAAATATGAGATTATAGTTTACAATTAGTTCAAGTTGTAGCTGTATGTACAGTACATACAAAAACTACAGTAACATAATTTCATAAAGCAAACTGGAAATGACTTATCTATGCTATAAAGTTGGTAGAACATGGTTACAGAAGGCTGTTTTCATAACTACAGTTTCTGTAATGCCTCCAGTAGCAGCCCCTTGAGTAGATCACTAGGTGAAGCATGGTGATGTGCATTGGTAAAATGGTTGTGGTTTGAAATATCATATCATATATTGGCTAGTGGGGTCCCCAAAGGCAATGGGCCCTAGGCAACCGCTAGATAGGGCTCTGACTGCAAGTGTATAAAGACTCATTAGACTGAGCTACTATGGTAGAGTACTGAGTACTAGACTCAAGTGTATACAGGCTCATTAGTTTGAGTTACTAGGATAGAGTACTGAGTACTAGGCTGAAGTGTATATCACTGAGTACTAGGCTGAAGTGTGTACATGCTCATTAGTCTGAGTTACTAGGATAGAGTACTGAGTACTAGGCTGAAGGGTGTATATGCTCATTAGTTTGAGTTACTAGGATAGAGTACTGAGTACTAGGCTGAAGTGTGTACATGCTCATTAGTTTGAGTTACTAGGATAGAGTACTGAGTACTAGGCTGAAGTGTGTACATGCTCATTAGTTTGAGTTACTAGGATAGAGTACTGAGTACTAGGCTGAAGTGTGTATATGCTCATTAGTCTGAGTTACTAGGATAGAGTACTGAGTACTAGGCTGAAGTGTGTACATGCTCATTAGTTTGAGTTACTAGAATAGAGTACTGAGTACTAGGCTGAAGTGTGTACATGCTCATTAGTCTGAGTTACTAGGATAGAGTACTGAGTACTAGGCTGAAGTGTGTATATGCTCATTAGTTTGAGTTACTATGATAGAGTAGTGAGTGCCAGCCACAAGTGTGTAAATGCGCATTAGTCTGAGTCAGTATGTTAGAGTACTGATTACGAGGCACAACTTTACAAAAACAAGTTTATTAAGACTCATTAGTTTCAAGCATCTGAAGTGACTGGATTTTTTCAGTTTGGCAAGGTGAGACTTAAGAATTTTCTTGAATGTCTTGCGATTGACAGTTGTCTTTGTTTTGGAGTATCATTCAGTAAAATGTAGACATTTTAGTAAATGCTCTTTCAATGACTGGAGATTTAAATTGAGACCTGGCAACCTGGTGACCATCAGTACTATGGTGACAGTAGAGCCACTGTCTATGAAAAGGCTATGTTTTTTAATGGTGGACAATAATAATCACTAAACACTTTGTAGGTGAGAATGTTTAATAAATTATACTCTAGACAGAACTACGAAGTATGGTTGGCAAGATGAACAACTACAAGAGTTTTATGCTCTATTGTTTGAATTAATGTGGTGTTTTGGTAAGATGGACAGGAAATGATTAGTAGGGCATCCTCTAATCTGGGTATCAAAACATTGAGTCCAATGGTCTAATGGTTTAATGTTTTAATGGTTTAATGGTCTAATGGTTTAATGGTATAATGGTCTAATGGTCTAATGGTTTACTTCTAAGGTGAGCAATTCTGAGATGTTAGTGAAACAATTAGTAGACAACTTTGAACTATTTGATTAACTGACCATATCAGACCACTTTGTATACAAAATGTGATATGCTAGCACATTTTAAATATTATGAGTGCCTTTATTATACTATACTGTAAAATACATCAGAATGAAAGGCAGAGATAGAGAGAGAGAGAGAGAGAGGGAGAGATATGAATTGATACAATGCTCTGGCATCCTCTTTTATAGGAGTTTCCAAGTTTTAAACCTGCTACTGCAATAGCCTGAAATTAACTTTTGTTGAATCATGAGCATATTTATGGAAGGTAACCTCTAAATGTCCTTATAACTAGAGACTTTGTATGCAGTGACACGGTATGAAAACACTCATTTTTCTTTCCTCTGAAGTAAGCACCAAGATGAAATGTATAATTTATTCTCCCCTACCTTTTGTAGAAAAATAACCTTTTACATTTATTTATTCATTCATTCATATATTTATTTATGTAGAGTTGTATTTTTTTTTATTATTATAATGTCTTGCTGGGCTGAGGCCCATTATCATTAAACGCATGGGGAGAAAAGCTCCAAAGAAACAAACAGTTCTACTAGTAAAAGTCAATTTCTTGAAAGTCAACAATCCAAAACAATGAAAAAAATGCCCAAAATCCAAGAGGGTGAAAAACTCCTTTTTGTACTTGTTTTTTTGCTGGGGGCTTACAAAAGCAGTTGAAATACATGATGGTAGTTCAGTTTGAAACATTATCTTCAATCAGGCAGAAATATGTTTTGCTGTTATGTACTGAGTATGTATTCTGGTAAATAATTGTCAAATGTTAAATTAATTGTAGTAAGCACAGATAGTATTTTTATGTGTTGGTATATACGAAGTATGAGTATATGACTCAACGGTTTACTTATTGCATCATATGACTCTTAAAATTGTATGTGGAAAGACAGGGACAGGAATATTACTGGAGTTTATTTATTAATAGCATTGTCAGTGCTTGGATCTTATTAGTATTCTTAGTTTTGCGGATATTTTCATTCTTTTGTTTTTCTGCATTATAAATGGATGACAATTGGGAGCCCTCTTTTTATGCTATTTTTACAGCTGTGTTTTCTACTGTACAATCCTGGAAGAACCCCGGGGGGGGGGGGTTAGTAACTTTGTTCTGTGGTTATTATGCTCCTTGTAGTTTTCTCACATCTTTTGAACTTATCAGTTATTAATATTTTCACTGTATGCTTAACTGCCTTTTTTGCATAAAGTGTTGAGTTGGTATTTGTTCTTATATTAACTGTGATTGTTTTAGGCTGGGCTAATGCAGCACAGTCAAACTCGCTGAGTTTATTGTTTTCCAGTCAAGGGTTATAGAAAGATTTTTTTTATGCTGATTTGGAGGTAACTATATGTTTTTCTTCTCATTATAGTAAAGATATATTGAAGCCAAATGAAGAAAGCGCTACTGTTTTGACAAATGAAATTCCCCTGTGCACCCATACTTGAGGAAAAAGTCACACTAAACATCCCTTACTTAAAGAAATGGTCACAGAAAAGGAAAGGACAAATACTTTTACAAATAAACCCCCCGTCCTTGTATCATGTTTGCAGAATGTTAATGGAAGAGAACAAGTTAAATATGCATACAAAAAGAGCTTCCCAAGATGAAATTTTAAACAATGAAGAAAAATAACAAATTTATCCACATAAACTCTAATATTTCATTAATAAAAAAGTCAAGCACATTAAGAAAGTCTTTCAAAACCACATCTCCTGATAATATATTCCACTAAATTAAACTTGTCAATACAAAATGCTGTCAAAAATAGTTAATTGCTAAGTTTTTATGCAGTAACAAGCCCTCTTGTACACACACCTGAGTACCTGTAAATATGAACACTGACCTTGAACCTGTTCAGAGAAAGTACAAAAAGCACTTTAAATTATACATTTCTCTCGCTTGTCTTTTATTCTTTATCTCTCTCTCTCTGACACACACGCACACACACACACACACACACACACACACACACACACACACACACACACACACACACACACACACACACTCATTAGAGTCATCAGTCTGTCTACCAAATGGCTTTGGGATGTGGAAAGAAACCAGATAAGGAGAAAAAAATATATATACAAACAAGAGATCTGTACAGAAGGCACTCCCAGCTGCAGATGGAACTGAAGAACTTTGTGGTGTGTGGCAGGAATGTTACTCACTTCAGCACTTTGCCACCTGATAACAGCAAATATTCTTTTAAATTAAGACTGTAATATAAATTAAATGCACATTGGAGTGATGAATTCACAACACAATCGCAAAAAATATATATTTTTTTAAAAGCAGAATGTGAAATTTATTTTATTTACATTTGCATACTGGATAGTATCTGAATGGGCCAGGAGCCCATTTTCAGCAGTGACCGGGGGAGAAACTTTCCAGATATACATGATGATTTACAGTAACATGATGAAGAGAAAAAAAACAGTGAGCATTACTTGTAGGGTTCAAGAAACATTTAGGCAAGTTCACAATATGCAAGATTCAGCTATAGAGAAAAATCGTGAGAACATGTATGTCATATTTGTAGTACACATGTTTTTTTTAAACAATAGCAGGTAGATAGTAACCAACTGTTCATAGGAAGCATCCTAGGAGAGAAGTTTGTGGAAGTAAAACAAGGTACACTATTGAGAGTAGAGAGAAGGGGAGAGCAGGGTGTGTGTAATTAGCCTGGGGATGTGCAGGAACATACCCATTGTTTCTTTTAATAGTTGTTTGAAATTGCAGGGAGATTGCAGGGAAATCCTTATTAGCAAAGTTTGGCATTTTAACTAAGTTTTGTATCTTTAAATATTGAGTGGATAATGTATCACACTTATAATTACTTTTGTTTGATGGATGTGTTTTAGATTGCTTTCAGGTCAGATGAAGAGCTTCCATAGTACAAAATGTAATTTATCTCATTAAGTTATTCATTTTGATGCATACTTTGTAGGTTCATAGTTAAAAGTACTAGGTTTGCTGCCCTTGTGGCCCATTTTATGACTAGCCAATTTCCCTTTTTGTGTTTGAAATAACCTATCTCATTAGATTATAGACTGGCCTTACCCATCCCATGCTCGATACTTATATATTACCAGAAACAAAAGTAAAGTGGATAATGTGCCCAAAATGCAAAACCAATAAACCATGTAGTAAGCACACTTGGAGAAACAACCCAGTAGAGTCCAAGCACAGTTTATTGAGTAAAAAATGAGAACGCTTAACGTTATCACCGTGTTTTCATCTTACAAGGAAACTTCATCAGGTAAGAGCATACCAAGTTACCACACCATATTTATATTGTTGAACCACCCCAATAAATCAATTAATCAATTTATACAAAACCAAGCTTACAGGACTAAAACAATTATAATTATAAAATAAAACTGGACTTATAAAAATATACAACAATGTATGAAAGATGTCATAAAAATGTCCCCAGTTCCACAATATCCAAGTACATACACTTATTAAAAAAATCTCATAATAATACATATTTGAAGACTAAAACTTAATAAGAATTAAACCATTTAGATGATAATTCTGTTACAGCTGCTAAATCATGCACCACACTTCCCTCTAGTGGCCATATAATATAAATGCTAAAGTTTAGCTGCCCTTAACTTCAAAACTGGTGCCAGGGAGACCATATCATTTAAACCAGGGAACCTACTGGCTTCAAATATAATCTGCCAATAAGTTCCCTGTACTCTAGTCTGGTCTCCCAAGGTCCACCTCTAATGTCCAGGTTCACTGTTTCAACAACAAAAAAATCAAAATCTGCCCCATCACATATCAAAGAGTGTTTATATAGTGCTTTAGTTGAATTCTTTTTCCTAATGTCATATTTGTGCTCATAAATCTTTGTGTTAAACTTCCTTTCCATTTTCCCTAAATAAAATGCTTGACATTTGCTGCATAAAGTTATGTAAACCACCTCACTGGTATTACAATTGGCATAACCTGAACTTTTTATATATTTGTCCCTAGAACTTAAATATAAGATATCTCCTTCCTTCATGCAAGGGCATTGTGGACAACAAGCACACTTATAGGTACCCTTTTTTCCTTTGTTTTGTACCATCATCAACAACCCTTTTATTCTCCAAAACAGTTTTAATATTCATACCTTTCCGGTAAGTCCACTTTAAATGCTTTTCAAAAATAACATTCAGGTCAGAAATATTAGAAAATTTTGCCCATTCCCTTTAACTTGTGCTCCTTACTACTCTTGAATCACCATCATATGTGATAACCAAATCCCAATCCCATATAGCCTCTTTTATAATTTTAGAGTCTTTCTAGCTATCTATTAATTCAAGGCCAACCCTGGGCAAGGAAAGCTTACGTCCGACTGCCATTACATTGAACGGATCCCTGTAAATAAGCCCTCATCAGTTAGCTCCTATTAAAGCATGGCCATATTTAATGGGAATTTCTACAGCCAGAAAAAGAAAATAATTTAATAAGATAAGTTACGCTATATTACCGTGAATAAGCTTAAACAAGACGTATCCCACAAATCCTATAGCCTCTGTTAAGTCTCTCCCACAATAAGTTTTCAAATTTTTTTTTTGGAGCTTTTCAACTGCCCTTTTGTTTTTTCATGACTATCCCAGGGCAAAACAAATCTCATTTGCCTGTGGGTCTCATTCCCATGCAATTCGTTAGTCGTGCCCCACATGCTAATCTGTTTCGGCATCACCGAGTACTCACAAAACATGCCACATAAGTTCCAAATAAAATAAATAAAAAAGAAGTTTGTCACAAGAATCAGCCAACACTAATAATACTGATAATAGAAAACAACACATTCTGCATTAATTAGCCTGGACAGCAGGCTAGCCAGGCCTTAGTTAAACTCGAGCACATAAGAACTAGCACATTGATTGGCAGAGCCCCCCACACTCTCCAACTATCACACGATTCTAAGAGGCCCAACCTATCAGCTTCCAGGCCCAGACCCAATCATTAATCGGAATGGCAATTTGCAACTCTGCATGCTTGAGACCTGTACTATTATATAAATAAATACGAGACACCTAACTGTTTCTGATTAATACTGCAAGTGTTCACCTACCTAACTACTGAGAAGAATAAATAAAGATTTGTTGAAGGAAAACGGCTGCCTCTGGATTTTTATTTTTATTTAAGACCGACTGTTGAGTTTTTCATTCTGCAAGTTACTCTGTTCTTAGACATTTGGCACTATTTGGTGATCTTCTGAGCTACAGCTGATTCACATAAAGAATCAATTAATTTTTTGTTTTTGAGTTTTTGACCGGTTCACCGGTAACATAGCAAGGAGAGCTTCTGGGGGAATATTTCCTTTAGTGGAATTACTTTGTGTTTTCTTGACATTCCTACAAAACAGATGGGGTATAATCTCTGACCTCACTAAGCACACACTTGGGTACAACTTCCTTAATGCAAACAGATCCTCCCTTATCTAGTAAACCAACTGCCACTTTTGCATCAATCCCAAATCGTTACCTGCCAGGTGCACCAATAAAACTCGAGGAAGCCCCAGCTGAGCTTGTACTGCTGTAAATACCTGCAACAACCGGCTCCACCTGAGCTCTCTAATGCCATGTGACTGTCCAACCAAACTGGTGCAGACCCAACTCAGAACCGTTACTTCTAACAGCAGCCCTCCTTGCTGCCCAGTAGATGTACGAATCACCTATGATGAGAATCATGCTGACTAAAAAAAAAAATCACACATAATTAATATTAGAAATACAAACACCATCCCCTATCTGAGAGAAGTCAAAAAGGTGTTGGAAGACCACTGCCCCACCTGCTTCATGACTTCAGTCAAGCTACCCACTCTTGCTAAATCTTAAGCTCTACCCATCCTAAAAGAGTGGGTAGAAAATCTTTCTCCAGCAAAACCCATACTATGGAACGCCATTCTCATCACCAAAATCAACTGTCCCCTGTTATTGCTTTATCCCCTTTCGACCGTAAAACCAAATCCCAGGAACCCCCCTTATGAGATGCTAACAGTTTCTTCGCCCACACCACAGGGCACAGCTGTTCCAACCTATACTTCACTAAGACTATTTGCTCACCTGTGCCAGCCTGATCTGAATTGTATGTCCTTAACCTAATGTGAACTGCTCCAGGCAGTAACATAATGTCCTTCCAAACCAATGACCCCAACAACTCCTACAGCCTAAAGGCCCCAAAGTACATCCACACACTCAATGACACCCACACGACATAATCCTCTGATTCCCCGCTTACCCTAGCTAAAGCCTGGAGTAAAACCTTTAAAACCTGCCTGGTCACCAGCCAACACTTATCCCTGCTTGGACCTTCCTCCCTACGCCATCTCTTCCACACTCACCCCACCATGCAGGATTTAGTGAAATCCCACATTCTCACCATACAAGTAAATACACTGATTGCCGCCAAGTCCACCTTAACTGATTTTACCGCCTTACCCTGTGCTGTGCCCTAGCTCAAGCAAAGTATTGCAGCAACAACAGTTCCAACCAAACACCTTCCTCCTCCAGTAAATGCAAACTAAAACTGTCAAAATCACACAAAGCCCTACTGTAAGCCTTCTGAGTGGACACCGCCCAGGATATTTACACCAACCTCCCAATCACTGCAACCCAATTTACCACACCTCATCTGACACTGCCACCGGCTCCTCTGCTGCCATCAGGTACAACTATCGAAACCTAGAAAACTGAAAGCGAGACAAGCTGTCAGCAATCCCAATTCCTAACTCTCACGACATGCACACCTGTGAAGCAAAAATTGATCAAAAACTCTGTAAAACTAACTTACACAGCAACAACAATAAAAACTCAGACTTGGCCATCTTAACCTGCAAAACCCACACCACTGCAATATTGTCAGAAATAAAAACTACCCTCCTGCCCCTCAACTGTTTCTGCTACACCACAGATGCCACCCAAATTGTCACTAACTCCAAAAAGGCAACATCCAGCTTCCAGTCATCCTGCCACTCAGATGGCCATGGCAGTGCAAACCACTCACCCCTCAAAAATGCCCCCATACCAATGCCCCCTGCCACATGAGTGAACAAATCTATGTCCCATTGTCCTACCCAATCAAACTGCCAAAAGGTGACACCATTAAATTGCTTTACAAACTGCAACCACAAGGTTAAATCTTCATGAGTCAATTGGCCAGTTCTCACCCAATGATGCTTACACTTTCCCCCTTTTAAAAGAAAGTTATTGACCTACAAAAAGTACGTCCTGAATGAACAGCCCGATAAGTAAAATTCAAGAGTCCTAAGAGCACCATAACATCCTTTCACCCGCACCTTGCTCCTAGCCTTCAGCAAGTCTAACTTCTCTTTTAATCTGGTTACCTTCTCCACCAGCAAACAAAATGATCCATATTCTGCATCCAACTTCAGTCCAAGAAAATCAAATGCCTTCGCGAGATCCTTCAGTTTCCGGGTGGCCAACAGGACCACTAGTTCTGCACACATTCCCAAAAACTGGCGCATAGCTACCACTTCTCCCTTATGCCTGTCACCTACCAACAGAAAGTCATCCAAGTAATGGCACTGCTGTCTGAGTATCCATCTGCTGCTGTCAGATCCAATGTAGAGCGGTACTAAACTTTTCAAAAGTGGAACAGAATACAGAACAACCCATTGGCATGGCCTTTTCAAAGCAAAACCTACCTCCCACCACCATGCCCAACAACAGCCAATCCTCTTCCTGAACTGGTAAAAAATGAAAAGTGGACTCATTGTCCACTTTAACCAACCACAGACCTTTAAATCCTCTAATGACTCATACCACGTCCTCCAATGATGCATAAGTCACTTTAGCCTCCTCTATCGAAATTAAATCATTCACAGAATGTCCCTCAGGGTAAGACAAATGGTGAATCAGCCGAAATTCCCCTGGCTTCTTTTTAGGCACCAAACCCAATGGTGACACCTTAAAACTGGTGAATGGGGGTCTATCAAAATGGCCCAATAACCTGCCCGCCTGTCTGTTCTTCTCCACCAAATCCTCTAAAATATCCTCTTTCCCACACCTCCCCCACACTGATCTCAATTTTTTTTCCGATAGCTCCATCACCCACAAACTGAGACTTAACAGAGAATCCCCTTGAAAAAACCCACAATCAATTCCTGAGCCACTGCTGTGTGCTGGCACTGCTGAAGCATGTCCCACAAGACATGCACCTTAATAGGAGATTATGTTCCCAAGTCATCCTCTTGCCCCTTGAAATAGCCCCCCTCTTTGGCCATGAAAAATACCCCTACCACACATCCCTTGTAACCCTTGGGAAGGCTTCACTGACCCACTCTGGCTGGAAAAGAATGATGGTTGCTCAGCTGAATTACCTTCACGCCTACCACACTATACCACCGGATGGACACCTGCACACTTCAAGCAAGCATGCAAGAATCTGCATGCTGTCCATGAGCATCTTCCTGCACTAAAGGCCCAACATACCCCAATACCTCCTTCCCCTGCCTTATTCCCTTTGGTGCTCACACTGAAGCTGTTCATCATAGTGGCCAGCTACATGTCAGGGTGTCTCATCTCCCAATGCGTGAACCGATGAACTCATACCACAGCCAAGCATTACTGGCCTGTAGTTGTGCCTCTCTAATTGTCATAAAATAAGCCAGAAGCGGAAGGACCAATGTACTATCCTTATCCAGCCATACTGCCATATAGTAGACAAATCCCAACACCCAATATTCCCATGTCCTAGGCTGCATTTTTCTAGCCCGTCTTTGACCCAGGGTCACTAAGGCTGACAAAAGGTCTTTACCATTTGCAGTCTCAGCTTCAAACAAACATTGGATGCCATCCATGTCAATTAACTCAAAAATGTCCACATAGTCCCCTTTTCAAATATTTTCCTTTTGTGAAGACGGTATGTGAGGGGTCAGGAATACTGGCATACTCCCTTGCCCCAGCACCTGTGTAGCCAACCAATCACCTGGTCGCATACCAAAATCTGACCCCACCTCCTCTAGGCAAGGAATGGCATCTTCCCCTTGCGACAATAAACTACTCCCCATGTTAGGACTATCTGTACCCAGACTGTGATCCCCAAACCTATGTCCCTCTCCCAGTAAACTCTGCAGACCCCAAAGCCTCTCACAGAACCCTCTGCATCACCCCCAAATGCTGTATTTGAGCTGCTACCCCTGTCACCCAGTCTATGGTTCCTGCCCCCTACCAGCCAAACCTACTGACCCCTCCAACTCCCCAGCATTAACTGTAGGAACATACCCTGCAGGAGTAGCAAGTACTGAGCCCACCGCCAGGACCTGCGCCCATCTCTGACGCAATGTCTGGACATTCACCATGTTATCCACCAAATCACTGACACCTGTAATCAACAAAACAGTGAAAGAAAATATATATGGAAATGTGTGTGTGTGTGTGTGTGTGTGTGTGTGTGTGTGTGTGTGTCTGTGTGTGTGTGTGTGTGTGTGTGTGCGTGTGTGTGTGTGTGTGTGTGTGTGTGTGTGTGTGTGTGTGTGTGTGTGTGTGTGTGTGTGTGTGTGTGTGTGTGTGTGTGTGTGTGTATATATATATCTAAAACCTGACCCCAGTGCCATTTATTACATGTCTGACAGATAACTCTTTTACACTTGTACCAAGTTCACCATGATGTACGTCCATTTCCTTAATGTTGTGGCCTTCTGGTAATTAGTTGCTTGAGAAGCCCACTGCACCTGCAAAGAATTAGCTGGCACTCAAGCTGCCCAAAGGCCCAGGAATCAGGATGGAAACCTCAAAGGGGCCAAGAAAATCTACCACAATAACACCTACACGCTTTTAAAATAAAAGGGTAATGATTTGATCAGAAATATGAAGTAGGCAAACTCGGCACCTAAGTCCCACATCTCCATGTGGAAAAACCACAAGACAAACAGATGGGGCAAGGAAACAAGGCTTTACACACCGTCCGCCATCCCACGTTACGTTACATACCTCGAGCCAAGGAAAAGCTGCACAGCACACAAAATCTGGTAATCACCTATAAAATAAACAAAAAAAAAACAAACAAACATGTGTCTGACAGTGACCTTTCAATTATTGCTAACTCAGCACTCAAATTCCACATCTCAACCAACAGACAGACAAAGACCGTAGGCTCCTGTGTTCCCCATGGAACGTCTGGCTACTCCCAAACTGTGTTGAATGTTCAATCAGTTAAGACTGGGTAAGGAGGGATTTACATGTAGTTCCAAAGTCATTGTATTATGAACACCAGCGCATTGAAGCAGTGCAAAGGGCTTCCTCCATCTGCATTCGCCCATCTCCTTCAGCACCATTCGACCACAAAAGACCCCAATCAAGTAGCACTCCCTCAGTCGGTACATAACAACAGCAAATATCAGCAAAGTCCAGAATGAAATCCTATCTCCAGAAAACCAAAGAAAGCTAGCATGAAACACTCAATGTACAGTTCATCATGTGGCAGCAGACCCCCAAGAGCCGATCCACCCCAACCCAGTGAAATGAACTCTGCACCAACTGAAACAAGACTGAAAAGGTAATCGTCACTGAGAACAACAGGATATCACTGTGAAAATATCATAGGTTCATAGGCTCATAGGTAAGTACTAGGCTATCTGCCTGAAGGCATCTGTAAGCCTAGCCAGAATGTGTTGGCTTTCGCCGCCCACTTAGATTAGTTCCCTGTGCCTCTCTCCAGCAGAGCCATTAGTTCCCTGTGCCTCTGTCCAGCAGAGCCACTGCAGTGATCCCCGGGGTAAATTTTCTTTTTCCCATCCACTCGTCAAGGTTTCTCTTGAAGAGTGTTAGTGAGGGGCTCTGCCTAATGTAGATTGGAATCCTGTTCCAAAGCATGGGGAGTCTCTGGGACAGGAATCTATCCCTCCAGCACGTCTTATTTATCGTTGTGGTGAGGTTTAGATACCTAGATCATGTGGCTCTTGGGGATTTTTTTTTTAGGTGGAGCATGTCCATCAATTCTGGGTTGGACATGGCCTTGTATGTCAGGCAGAGATCACCTCTGAGTAAGCGGTATGCAACCGAGTACAGCTGGAGGTTTTTTCAGTCAGGCTGCATAGGACATCTGTTTGAGGCCAGTAATCATCTTGGTGAGGTACTTCTGTGGTCTTTCCAGCTGTTGCAGGTGTCTTGTAAGGTACATCCCAAATGGGGTGTTGTACTGTATAATGGGTCTAATGAGTGATTAGTAGAGGGGCACAATAACCTCTTTTGTTCTAGATGCGAACCCTTTTGTGATTAGGTGGGCCACATAGAAGAATTTTCTAACCACCTTGGCAATATCGTTATCAAAGGAGAGATTACTATCTACTTGGGTCCCCAGATCCCTTATTACATTTTCTGTATTTAGGGGACTACCATGTATGTGGTAGTTTGCGGGTACTTTGTTTTTTCCAAAGGGGATGACTATGCACTTTTTGGCATTTAGCTTGAGGCCATGATTTTGACACCAGGTATCCGTCTCAGTGAGTCCCTTCTGGAGGATTTCTGTATCAGCCGGAGAGTCAGTTATGGCCCCCCATTTCCAGTCATCTGCGAACTTGATCAGCCATAGTCCTCCTGTGCTTGCTTGTACCTCTGAGAAGTATATACCAAACAGGAGGGGGTCCCAGGACTGAGCTCTGGGGGACGCCACTTGTAACTGGTTTAGAGTCGGACCTAGAGCCTGTGACTCTCACCGTGTAGGTTTTATCCATGAGCCAACTGGCATCCCATCTCATAATATAGGGGTTTATGTTCAGGCTGGTGAGCTTATCTATAATACCAGAATGGGGAATGGTGTTGAAAGCCTTTGCGAGGTCTAGGTAGGCTGTGTGGACCTCCTTTCCCTTGTCTAAAGCCTTAGCAACTGTCTCAAAGAAGTCCACCAGGCTTAGGGGGCATGATCTGCCCTTAACAAAGCCAAATTGGGTAGGGTCCAATGCTTGGAGGTTCCCAATGTCTCTGTTAATGAGTTCCATGATGATGCGCTCCATAGCCTTGCAGACCAGGCTAGTCAGGCTTATAGGGCGATAGTTCCCGGTGTCCGTTGTGGCTCTACCTTTGTGGGGCAGGATAACTGTTGCTGTGCGCCACTCTATGGGTACGTAGCCTGTAGAGAGGCTGAGTTTGAACAGTGTGTTTAGGTGAGGGGTTAGTTCATTTTTGAGTTTGTGTAAGACACAGCCTGGGACACTGTCCAGTCCCATTGAAGCTGTGATTTTGGCTTTCAATAGGGCTGTTTTAACAGTGTTTCAGTGATTGCCAGGGCTTTATATTGTTCTGGTATGGTTATGGGCCCTTTAGGGGGTGAGAGGGGTGTGAAGTTTGCACTAAACCTGTCTTCCAGAATGTTGGCAATATCAGTTGGTTCAGTGTATTTTGTGCCATTCTGCACTAACTCAGAGCAGATCTGAGAGTTTCCACTTAGGTTCTTGACATAGCTAAAGAACGCTTTGTGGTTATCTTTGGAGTCCTTGGCAATTTTTCTTTCGAAGCTAGCCTTGGATGATTTTATGAGGGATCGTAGTTTCTTGCTGATACTGATCAGGGATGTCTTTCCTTCTTGGGATTTTACTCTTTTCTGTACTAGTTTCCTCCTTCTATTGTATAGCTTGTTTATGACAGGAGTCCACCAGACTAGTTTCTTTTTCTTGGAGGAGTGAGCCTTGGTTTTGCTTGGGATAGCACAATCCATGCATTCTTGAAGGTGCTCATAGAGTGCCTTTGTAAGGGATTCAGCAGCGTTGTCCTTTAGCATGGGGGCTATGAACCTTTCCACCTTGGTCTTAAGTAACGTGAAGTTTGCTTTTGAAAAGTTTTTCACGGTGGTTTCCTTGATTGGGGGTGGGGGCAGATTGTGGATATTCAGAGTGATTACTGGTAAAGTATTAGTTAACAAATCATAACTTGAAACCTAATGATCCCTGTTTTCAAAATTGTCACTCAAAACTGCTTATAGTAAGATTAAACTATTGCAGACAAAGATACTCTTCCTTATAAGTACCTAGTCAGAGTAATTAAACACTCATATATCATGAAGCCTGATCCCCACATTATTAGCTCAAGGCATACCCAAATACCTACAAGGTCGTCAGAATGTGATACTTGCAGTAACAAGATCATGCCAAAATGTGCTCCCTAACTGTCTCCTAATACTCAAATCTACCCTAAATCCCTTCCCATGCTTACCTCACTTCCTCTCTCCATCCCTCCAAAAATTAACCCTTCCTTGCCCTATCTACATCTATACAGTTTACCTTTTCTGCCCAAACCTTCCAACCCCAACTTTCCCTTACCTACTCACCCCCCCCCCCCCACAAAGATGTCCAGTGAAAAATTTGTCTGTTCCAAACATCATATGTTTAGTGAATATAACTTCAACTGAATAAAATAAAATGGAAAAAAGAACAACACAAATAACTAAAATAGCAATTATACAGAGCTGATGTTTTACTTTCTGCCTTTCCATCCATGGCAGTTAAAAACCTGTGTTTATCGAGCATGCAATAATCAGTAAAACTAATGCAGTTAATTGTCTTAGAAGGGTATGTGTGTGCATATGTGTGTGAGTGTGTGACAGACAGAAAGACAAACAGAGAGAGTATGTGTGTGTATGTTGTGTGTGTGTATGAGAAGGTGAGACAGTCTGCACCTCTGTATGAGTTTCTGCATATGTGTGTGAGACTGTCTACCTTTGCATTTCTCAGTGCGTGTACGTATGCATGAAATTAATTTTTTTTTGAGTGTGTCTGTGTGTGTGTGCGTCTGTGCCTGTCTGTCTGTTTATATGTATGTATATATATATATATATATATATATATATATATATATATATATATATATATATATATATATATATGTATATATATACATTGTTGTTGGTGTTGTCTTTCGGCTTTTCCCAGTTAGGCGTCGCCACAGCAGAACTCCGGTCCGCTAATGATTGGCAGTAGACTTTAACAAATGCCGAGGTGCCAGCTCGACGTCCAACCTTTAACAAAGGCATACCCATTTACGCATGTCTTTCGAATGCCCATCCAACCGTGGGGAGGACATGCAGACTCCACACAGAAGGCACTCCCTGCACTCCAGCCGAGAATCAAACGGGAGAACCTCTTGCTGTGAGGCAACAACGCTACCGCTGCACATATATATATATATATATATATATATATATATATATATATATATATATATATATATATATATATATATATATACATTAAATGCTGAAATAATGAAACCATGTATATGTAAGTGGAGGAACTATTTATATCAAAAAATACAAGAAAAGAGCTATTTGCATGAAAAATACAAAAACATATACACTAATAATAAAACAAATGCAAACCAATTAAGAGAAGGCCCATTCTACATTATAGTGGAAATAATAGATCTTCCAGGGATGGAGAGGTTTGGTGCTGACACTCCTGGGTGTTCTGTTATATTCCCAATAAGGATGTCAAGCAATATTGATGACTTGCTACATTATCATTTAAAGATCACCTTTCTTTTTCTCTGTCTTTTCCTTTGCATACTCCCATGCTGCTGAGGGGTAAGAGCTGTACTACTCCTTATCACAAATTCTCCTGCCTTTTTATACAACTGATTCACAGACCATGTGGCTGTTGCCTCAAGTTTGGGGAGGCAGCAATCGTACATGGCTTCAACAAATGAAGTCCCTGACGATATAAGGAACTGTTGTGAAAATAAATTATATGTGCTTTAGCATAACTTTTACTGTGAGCTGTGCAGTATTTGTTACAAGGAGTCAAAATTTATACTTTTGTGATATGCGCATAAACTGACATGGGTGAACCACCGTAGCCTTGTGTAAAGACAGGATTTAAACAGTTTGAGTGATAAATTTACTGCTTTAATAACCCACATCTGAGATGACGTGGCTACCATTAAAATGAGAATAGCATAAACCAGCATGTCATTGCACCTTGTGCAGCCAGAACCATTTTCTTGGAGTTCACCCTTATCTCTTCAAACCACAAATGTACTGGAGTTCTCGGTTCAATTCCAGGTCTAACAAAAGCAATTACAAAACATTCTATGTATGTTGGAAGCTATAGAGAGCTGTTAAAGGAGGAACAAGCTCCTACATTTTGTTTTCACAGTAACATGTGCACATTCCTAGAATACCAAATAATGAAATCATCACTGAAAATAAATTGGGTGGTGCTTTAGCATAACTTGTGGCAATAGTTTGCTAAAACAGCAGGCCTATAGATTCTAGTCATAAGGGATCCCCAGCAGGACGAATCATTTCTAGGGTGTTTAATTTTGCAGATAAAGAAAGGGTCCAGATGGTAACTATAAAGCGCTGACCATTTCAGCTATATGGCACAAAAGTATGAATATTCCATGACTGTGCAGAGGCACAATCACAAAATGGAAGGCATTTGTGTCCATTTGATCTCTGTGCTACAGAAATTGACTTACATCTGTGTGTAGTCTTCAGAGCTAATAACTAAATGACAACACCAAAATTATACCTTCTCAATACCCGAAGCTACACTTTAATTTATTAAATTCCTTTTGTTGCAGGAATTAATTTGGAATGAAATTCTGCTTAAAAATCACAAGCCTTCACAAGGTAGACCTGTGGCAGCAGAAAAATTCAAACATATCTCAGCCTCTGTGAAGGTTGCAGTTATCCCAGCATCCATTAATTAGCCCCTCGTCATCTGTGGGGCCCTATCATGGCTGACAGTTTAAGAAAGCAGTTGGATGAGTCTGAGGGGTTTATATAAGGAAGCCATCAGACAGCTGTTTTCCTCTGAGGTACATTTACAAAACTGATTTGATCCCCCTCTATCCACCACAGGGAATGAAGAGATTGATACTAGTGAAACTAAGACAACCAAGAAATTAACAGAGCCTACTTGCAGTCTGGCCACACTGCACAAGTTTACAGCAGAGAAAAATATATTTAACCTCTTAAGACTCAGAATAAATTGAATAATTTCACTAAAGGGAAGGAATAAGCTACTGGAGAGTGTTCTGTTTAACTGTATCCTACTGCTAGTGAGTGGTTTACTTTCTAGTTAGCAGAAAACTCATGTACTTGGAAATCACTAAGAAATCCATGTATCCAATGCTATGCAGTCACATCTGGCTTTTACAGTGAGCCCATGAACAGCTGGTGCTATACTCAGTGCTTACTAGGTGAGCAGCAAACAGAAGAAGAGCTGCAAGCCTTTTTTCTGTATTCCACTGCCTATAAACAATTAAGGGTCATTAATCTAGCTGCCTCACATCTTTAGAATGTGGGAAGAAGCTAAAGTATGCAGGCAAAGCTCTGGATGAACATGGTGGGCATGTAGACACTACACAGAAGGCACTCCAGCTGAGAACTGAGCCGAATAGCCTCTTGCTGTGAGGTGACAATGTGACTCAACTGCTCCACTACACCACCTTTGCTTGGAAATATTCCCCTTTATTTATTTATTTGTATTTATTTTATTTATTAAGGAGTGAAGTGAACTAGATCACTGGGTATCCTTTCAGTAACAAGCTCATTGCAGTAATTATTAAATGTTAACGATATACAGCGCATCAGGGTGCTAACCAGAACAAAGTACGGTGTAGAAAATGTACAATGATGAGTGATAGACCATGCAGCAGACAAATACAAATGGAGAACATACATAAAACTGCTCAGCGTTACATGTCACTAGGATGTCCTACAGGGAGAATATAAGCAGAACAAGTGGATGCTGTCAAGTTACAGATCCAGTAAAGTTATATATACACTTTGGTCCTAGAGGTAAAATGTATTGTTTGAAGAGAGGAAGAAAATGTAAACAGAAATGTGTTTCAAATGAAGAGACCTAATTGAGAAAAGACTGTCTCACTATATGCATGTGAAAAGAGTAGGGTGTTAGGGTGAGGTCGTTCGAAGTGGAAGATCTTACAAGATCTGGAATAATGTTTTACAGTAATACACTGGAAAAAGATCATGTGATGAGAAATGAAAAGTAGATGTTATAACAGCATAGCGATAATGGAGATAAATCTAAGGTGAATTGGAATCCAATCTGCTTGCCTGACAGCAAGACAATCATGAGGAGTTTCATTCAGCCAAAGCAGTAAAAAGACGGATCTGATTTTATAAGTATCTGTAGGGTTTTAGAGAAGGCATAGGCTGGAATAGATGAGGAATACACCCTTGACAATAGCAATACTACCCTTTTTAGTTAGATTGGCAGTTATGTTACATTATGGAAAAGGAATGGCTTTAATTCCAATGTTTCAGTGTGAGTGAAGAAGTTAAGGAATGGATTATGCCAGATTCCCAGTATATTTTATGGATTCTACCATCTAAGAGATCCCACTTATCCTTACACCTATGAAGGTATGTATGCATTCCAAAGACAATTAAACCATATTTTAAGATTAACTTGAAATGCTTTAAGTTTGAGTCATGGCAAAGCTAAGCTAGGGTTAAGCTAAAATAACAGAAGATGATGTCTGATGAGGTGTCAGTCCCAGAAAACAATGCTGTTTGAATAAAGGAGAGTATTCATAGCCGTATGGGGTCTAAGAAGAGAGTTAATATTGATAGTAGAGAGCAATAGTCCAAGGAGAGATCCATTTTAGATGCCGGACAGAACTGAGTTGAAACTAAAAAGTTGTGAAGGCATGCGTGAATTACCTTCTATATGTGTAACCAGTTTGGCAATTTAGAGAGACTGAGAAATACAATGTGAGTTTTACATCAGTATGGATTGATTTGCAGGTTAAAAGCTTTAGGCAGTTCAAATAAAATTGTTCTGGTAAAGAACCCTGATTCCATATCATAATATGGTGCATCAGTGAGAAAGAGAAGGCAATACTGATAATAGATCTCTTGTTATATCCATACTAGGACAGCACTTCAATATGGTTCCATAGCACATAGTTTATAGCCTTCTTCAGGATCTAGGCAAGGGGCATAGCACAGTAACAGGCTAAAAGGATTCAGGATGAGAACAAGACCCACTTATATGCTTGTTCTGTGACTCGTAGTAACACAAAGGCATCCCTGGGGTGTCAGTTAACGCACAAACATATTGATAAGGAATGTTAGTGGGCATTGCTAAGGTCTGATGAATATTGATAAGGAATGTTAGTGGGCATTGCCAAGGTCTGATGGATTCTAAGTCCAATTAATGATAGGATGTATTTATGGTTATAATTTAAACTGATGAAAGTTGTTTACTAAATTCTTTGGCATACTGGCAGTTTTAAGTGAGGGAATATTTATCCCTTATATGGGTTGGACATTTTAACGTAGTTCATGACTTTACTAAAAGATAGGACTATTCTATCCTATGAGAATAATATCCACTCCTAAGAAATCATCTTAGGCAATAGCTGATGTTGGATTCTAAGACTGATGGAGGATAGAGCATCTTCATGAAAAGGAGCAGTCATTCACTATCTCAGGGAGTTTAAATTCTATCAGGCTACATTACTAGTTTAGGCAGTTGAGATTATTTCCATCTCCCTGACAGTTCATGCAGCAGGTAGTACCTAGTTTATCCTGCTGGTCACAGGGAAACAGTCTAGACCATGAATAATAGAGCCTTTGAAGTTGAGGGAAGATGTTTTTGTAGATAAAATTAGATGAGGTATTCAGGACTTTATGTTAAGAGACCCATTAGGAAGCTTTCCAGTTATGGTTGCATTTCTTGAATATGGATTTGCATGGGCTATGAAGATGAAAAAAATGCTAGATCAAATTCATCATATGGAACCATGAATTAACACAGCTAGTGATGCTTGTAGAAAGGCCTAATTTTGGGATAAAATCCTCTTCAAACAATGGAAACAGCGACTAAATCACAACTTTCTCTGATGTGCATAGAAAAGGCAGTAACAAGATCCTAGAGGATGGAGAATAAACTTTGCAGACTTCCTGCACACAAGACTGAAGAGTGTGGAAGACAGGTGGCAATATCAGCAGTTCTCCTTGACTTGATCTAGGATCTTTGTCATTATTAATCATTAAGCCATCAGCAAGGAAACTTTGCCCTTTCTATAAGAAACTATACTGTGACATGCAGCAACAAAAGTCACAGTCCACAGAGCAGGGTGAGTTGTTTGTGAAGAAGGCTGACCCCCATTGTTCCCAAATTCTCCAGACTGATATATGAGCAGACCAACTAAGTGAAGGCAATTCCCCACAAAGTCACCATAAGTGATAAAGCTCCAAGCTTAGACAGGTCAAATAAATTTTATAGTGGGCACTAGCGAATAACTTTCCTTCCCACCTATAATTTATTCTGCTACTTTCAGGTCCAAAGTAAGGCTTGCTATTCCTCTTTGGCATCTGCTATTATGTCTGTTCTATAAATAAGTAAAGACATTACCAGGTTGGTAAATTACAGAAAAATTAGTTTCACTAATATAAAAAGAAACTCTATGTCGATGTGTTCACTGATAGGATTAACCTAATTCTTCCTGCTATGATTTGGAGTAAGCAGGCTGTATTTCTTCCTATTAGATCAATTTCAAATTAATTATGCAACATTCAAACTCACATGCAAGGGATGAATACTGTGGCAGTCGCTGTGGAATTTGAGAAGTCTTTTGACTGCATATACTGATGCCTCTGAAAGAAACATTTGGAATCAGTGCGTTTATTGACCCCCTTGATGCAGTAGCCTAATTGCTGTATCTTTCACCCGCGGCATCTTAATATTAATCTGCTTACACCTTAGATTGTTTAAAAATAATGGCAAAGCTTGTCAAATGTCAGTAGCCCCTTTTCTAATGGCTTCATTACCCTTGAATAAAGTATTGCAAAAATTGCAATGTTCATCAATATAGACCTTACATGGGACTGAATCATGGGCACTATTTGTTGAAGGTGGATGTTTAATCTTTACACAAGACTCAATGAAAAATATAACCCAAATAGTATGCAATGTCTCAGAATTGGTTGCTGCATCAGTTACAGGTAAACAGTAGTTGCTTGCAATACTTAGGAGTTTTCCCTTCTTTATTCACAGCATTGGACATCCTGGTTTGGCAGTTATACACCCAGGTGTTCGCATTACAGCACCTGCTATCTTATAACTAAACTGTTTGGACCAGAAGGCTGCAATATTTAATTTTCATTCTTCATGTGCATTAACACTTATGGTACATTGAGCAGTTATTTGTACATTGTTTCTCACAAATTTTGTATGTTGTCACATCATTGTGTTCTCATTTAAATAACTGTAAACGTTAGGTAGCACTGTACCACTATGAGGATGTCCATAGTTTTGAGCAAAGAAATTTCCAGCCAAAAAATGGAGGGGGAAGAAAATGATATAACATGAGTAGATTTGTCCCAAATGGTATCAGGCTAGCCAGTGTTTGCATCCTTCTAGCACTTAAAATCATTCAGAAAGCTGGATAATAAAAACAATGGGAGATATTTGAGACTTGGTTATGGTATGAAATTATGAGGTCAGGATTCAGGAGTAGCACTGTTTTGGGTTTCTTCCCATTACCTTTTGTATTGAAGGGTCTTATGGGGTTCTGGGAATTGAAGGCCATCTGAAAGCCTTCACGTTATACAGACATCTGATTAGCCACATCATTGAGAAAGCAAGCAAACAACTGTATAGATTCAGTCGTTAGGTAAGAGGAAATGTGTTCCAGAACCCTTCTAGCAAGTTGGCTAGGCTAATATATTTGAGAAGACAATATTATTCATGTACAAAGGGTACTTTTCTATAGTGCTCAATGCAAAGAAGAATTTTCATTATGTCTTGTGTGCTCAGGCTCTGGGAAGATAGACATAGCTATGTTTCCT
This sequence comes from Protopterus annectens, assembly GCF_019279795.1. Classification (NCBI taxonomy): domain Eukaryota; kingdom Metazoa; phylum Chordata; order Ceratodontiformes; family Protopteridae; genus Protopterus; species Protopterus annectens. Next base: position 281,131,767 of record NC_056744.1, read on the forward strand.
ATGTTCTGGAGTTGTTCCATGTATTATACCTACTTTCATGAAATCCAATGTCTATAGACTAATACTAATTTTAGATCTCATTAAGTTTTATGCAATGACTTTGGATTTTTATAGTTCTATGTGCTAGTGGAAATTTACATTATTACTCGTTGGAAAGTTGTCCAGGTGTGGACTGACCTGGACTTCAGGCAACAGCAGATTGCAACTAAGAGTCAGAGAATAAGAAGTTCTAAGTAGTTGTCAGGGCACATAATTATCTTTAAAAGTTAAATTTGAATATTGGAGTAATTTACTGCCTCATACTATGAGAATTAGGCAGATCCTTGCATGCTGCCAGCATGCAGTATTTGTAGGTTTGAGTATTAAAGTCTATATCTAATAAGGATCATTGCCGTGTACTCACAACCCGAGTACTCAAGAAGAAGTGATATGAATATTGACAAAATTACATTACTATTAAACATTGCTATGCATAGTATATCTGATGATTTTTTGACATTCTGTTAATGGTTTAGTAAGTTGGTTAAGGCTTAAGTTTCCCTGTTGCCAGCACTTTTTATTGAGCTAAAGATGTGTTCAGTAAAGTCATTTTACAAAGAGTATATAAGTAAATAAATAAATGAATAAAAATGATAAGAATATCTGTTTCATTGTCCTCATCTACAATTTGCACATGCCTCTGAAGCCTATCATAAATTGCAATAGACAATGTAGTAGATCTCTTTTGTTTGCCAAAATATATCACATTACACTTTTTCTCACTAAATGAGAGCCCAGATGTACTAGCCCACTTACCAAAGCATAGTAAACACTTGTTAATATTAGTGAAATAATTTCCATTATTAGTAAAAAATCCAGTTTTACAATCATCAGCATACTTAACCAATCAACAATAATGTGGATTAGAGGCAAAATGATATTAAACAACAAAGGATCAAGCACAGATCCCCAAGAGACACCTGATTTCACCAGTGTTGGATTTCATTTTTTTTTCATTGAATCACACTTTTTGGGTTCTGCCTCTGAGCCAATGATTAATCCACCTACATAAATATTAATTAACCTTTTATTGTTCCAATGTCAAGTTAATAGTATGGAATGATAGTAAGTCAAAAGTTTTCATTAAATGCATATTACTCCTGTGCTAATTCCTGTCTCTACAGCCCTAGAGATATAATCATAAAATCTTAATTTATTAAGTACTGAATGGCCTTTCAAAAGTCATACAGAAAAATACCATGCAATGCAGGATTTTCTTTAAGTATGATTTCATTAATACATCTGTCAACGCATTTGCATAATATTTGTATTAGACTTACGGGAAGATAATTTTGTACTGCCATCTTATCTACAGATTTAGAAATTGGAGTAACTAATTATTCTTTCCAAGAACTTGGTACATATCCATTACACATCCTAAAATTAAGAGCCCTAGTTAATATAGTCACTAAATAATATTTTATATTAACCAACAAATTCCAGTCATTACATTTGGTTCATTCAATGCAATTTTATTTAAGGCTCTTGTTAGGACATTTTTTTTTTTTTTACAATCAATTCTTTCTTTCACTGATTGAGAATTACAATCACATGTATCAATGCTAAAACCAGTAAAATATTCATTAACTTTATTAATTACCAATTCTTGATCACTAATCATTGACCCGGCTACAAAATAAGAGTTAATATGATCTGTTTCATTCCTGAAGGAATTTATGTATTTATAAACTTTTTGTGGTGATTGTGTGGTCATTTGCCAACAAATTTTCATATTTTACTTTTTCATTTTTTATACCTAAAGATAGTTCTTGACTTTTCAACCTTAACTTCATTTTATTAAACCTATTTGAAAATTTAAGGGAAACACAATAAGCACTCTTTTTCCTATTATATATTCCGTAGACATTATAATTCTACCATGTCAGGAACTGATTTTGTTTGAATTTACTGTTCTATAGGAAGTTGTCCCAGCTGCATTCTTCTACAACAGAAGGTTCTATATTATCATAATCCACACTAACTGATTTAGTCCTCTATAAGGAATGCAAATATAGCAAATTATTCTTTGAATGATAATAATCAGTTAGATCATAATTATAATGTTTGGTCCAGACTCTCGGTTTAGCCTTAGCAACTATTTCAAATGAGTAAGACAAATAATCAGACAATTCTGAAGGAGGAGAAATTCAAATATTTTCAATTAAAACTGGATTATATTTATGTTACAAACCTGGTATAGTATTACTTTGAGTCAGTTCCAAAATCAATTGTGTAATATTATAATACTTGAAAAACTTAAATAAATTCTCTTTTACAATTATTTCATTCATTTACTTGCCAATCAATGTTAGGAAAATTAAAGTCAACCATCAATACCAGATTTTTATAATCTAAATTCATATTTAATGCAGACAAATAATGATAGTGAGTATTCAAATCCATTGTAGATGTATGATAATAAAGTATCAATATTATAGGACTGTGTAACAATATTCCATAAGCTTGGACTATTATATATTCCATCTCAGCAATGGTGTTTACAAGTTTTTAAGAAACTGAATTTCCAACTCATAAAGTTATCCCTCTGCCTCTCTTGCATATTCTTAAGCTTCAAAATTTGTTATATTCTGTTATTTGTAAGTCAGATGAATTCAATGTCTCAGTAATAGCAATAAACTCATATCCCTCAGAAAGTGCAATAAATATTAACTTACTTCTTTTGTTTCCCAAACATTGAGCATTACAACAGAAACATTTTAAAGATCTATTAAGTTTCCTGTTTCTACTGCACACAGGGATCTGCTCATGTGAATTTCCAACACAATTCCTGAAGATGTCCGATAGAGCCTGAGATCTATAATAATTAAGATGAACTCTGTCACTTGAAAAGCTTTTGTTACCATAGGCATAGTTTTTCTAAATTTTTATTAATTTAATATTATAGACAAAACATAGTTGCCTTAGTCAACAATTAAATAATTTTGCCTTGAAACACTGGTAATCTGAGCAATGCAAGCCAGGAAATGTTCATTTAATGCAAACTATATATTTAAAGATTCAAAATACCCAATTATATCAAGAATTTAATTTTTATCTTACTTAATGGTATATGCTACAAATCATTAGTTCTTTCCAGCATATTACATTTATTATAGATCATTTAACCCTAATTATCCTTAGTAACAAATCTAAATAATCAATTACCTTCAATCCTGTTAAAGAGGAAACTGTATTATTCTCATTATTCACTGGTGTTATTTGACTAGCAGTGCATTTTACATGTAAATCCCCAGTTACCAGCAGTTCCGAATAACATCTTTTTCCACTATCTGTTACAGAAATAAAAGCAGACTTTTCATTGTGTTTATTAATATCACTATCTTCATCAATTAACCCTCTCAAAGCACTTCTTTTAATCTTTCTTACCAATGAGATCACTTGCCATCCTTCATTCTGCCCTCTAATGCAATTACTAATATCATCAGAGCAAGGATTATATGAAATACTACCAGTTAAAGAAGAAACATGTCACTTAAGCAACTGGCTTGAGTCTGTAGAACCTAGATCTGGCATCCACTGCAACATAAATAAAAGTGTCAGTTTACTTTAACACATTCATGTCTTGCTTACACTGTCCCAGACTCATGTTTTAAATACAAAAGCTTCAGTTGCTAAATTTATGAGTTATGAGTTTTTTCAAGTGAAGTTATAAGCTTCTTCCCATATTTTCAACAACTTTCAAATGCAAGGCTTTCCCCTGTTTATTAGACTTTTATGTCACCAACTCCTAATATCTTATGCTTTCAACTTACTCTTATAAACTGATTGATACAAGCATAAACTGTTTTATAGCGACAAAGTAGCATAATTAAATATTAGAATGCTTAATTTTTTATTATACATGACCACATTAAAACACTGCAAAAACTATGCTTATTTTTCAAATGCTACATGATATAATTATACACTGTCATAATAAAATAATTTAAATTAGAACAACTTCATTTTCCTCAGCTTTGCAATCAATTCAATGTAGAAATATTTCAGTTTATGGACTCCACATACATGATAGAGTTGATTATAGCTGTCATCTCCAGTCTCTCCCAAATATATCACTGAGTAACTTGCTCCTTTGTGTAGTTTTTGATAACTTGGATGCTCCAGCATATATTAGAGATATCTTCTACTTCTACACATTACAGATAATTCTGTTTCCATTAGTACTAACTCTGATTCTAGATAAATAAGCTCTGTATTGAATCTCAGATTTGAATCCCAGGTATACTGAATGTAATTCTCCTTATTGTACATCAAAGAAATATTTCATTTAATAATGACTGCACATGAAAGGTCAATCAGAGGCTGAAATGAATGCAAAGGTCATCATTAGTTGCCCAAAATTTCTAGTGGTTATCTTTGTGCAAGGGATATCATTTTGATCATGAATTCCCTTCTTGGATAGATGTCTTTAGATAAATTGTATATTAAGATAAAAAAAAATACTTTACTCTGCTGACTAAATGGCTTGTCCCCACTTGGTCTTGCTCCATTTTTTTGTTAGAATTTGTTGAGAGAACTCCATCTATAGTTACCTAATCCAGATGTCAATAATATGGAGATCATGCAAAGATGTCTATTGAGTCAGCCCTAGCTCTGTTCTTGGATGCACTGCTGGAAATGTGGCCAGTCTTAAGGTCTTACACAAAATTTTCTAAACTGATCAAAACATCCCTTGCAATTTTGTTGACCAAGACTGTGCTCCAGTTGTCAATAATAGGGGCATTTTTGCCTTAATCACCGGGACTAAGAGCATATGTCCTACTTTCCATTTTTTTTTTGTTTAATCACTATAAAGCTATGTTGTTTCAATCATTTATATGATTTTGAATCAATTTTTCAAGACATTGTCACATGTATAGCAATGCTACATACTTATCTGAATTTCATTTATCTGTTATGATTGCACTGGCTCAGTATTAACCTCACAGTCCTCAACCTTCACTTCTAATGTGTTTCCACTGAAATTGATTAGACTTTCTTCATATTTAATTGGAATACTACATAAAGAAAATTCTTTCTCTGTATTCCCCTCTTCAACAGGAGGTCTGTGTGAGCAGTGAATACTGGACTTCCTGTCAGCATTTTCAAAAATGTCATTTTTAATTTTTTTTTCATTCCAACAGACATATAGTATTTGGCCGGTTTCACTACATTCATTGAATTTTGTAAGTGAATTTACAGTCCGTTCAGATGCTGTTTCCAAGATACTAGTGACAAGCATTACCTTTGCTGCTTTTTTGCCCTTTATACTATAATTCCTTTGGATTGCTACATGACAGTGCTGTTTGTCTTACTTTTATATTTTATTCATTTTTTATTTGCTTCCTCCACAGATAAAGCAATTTTTAACGCCATTTTAAATGTTAAATTATTTTATAGCAACAGGCATCTTAGAAAGCATGCATACCATGTATTTCACAAACAATACTGCCACTTAGGGTTCAATTCCAAAGGACTTGCTCTCAATGGAAATGATCATTCATGGAATTCCTTAACTCTGTTTTTATTTGCCTTTCCACTACATAGTACCAGCAGATTTGTGAATACCTCTGAGCTCCCTCTCATCCTGCAATGTATTTTAGATTCCATTTCTTTTTTTTTCACTAGCTCTGCCATCTCATGCTCTAGATCATTTGTCTCCAGAAGCAGAATTACCTAGGGCATGGCTATATACTTGGCACCAGTGTTAAGAGATCATTTACACAGATGGGCCAACAGCATTAGAATACCTCATAATATCTGTAAACTGCCTGCATGACATCATTTATAGCACTCTTTCAAGGTTGTACTCACCCACTGTAATGTTATAATTAGTAAGAAGGTTTTTCTGTTTCTTACTTTATTTACTCATGCATGGATAATTACCTACGCATATAAAATATACTAAAAACATGCCATTGTAGTCTGCTTGATGTGAGCTATTTCCCTTGCAACCCCATAGTGTGTGTAATAAGTCTAATAGAGCACTAACATTTTGGTCTTGAATTTTTTTAATTACCACACAATAAGGTTAAAAAATGCATGACAGAGTTGCATATTTTTTCTTTAGTTTCAGTTCCCTTACTATATGTCTTGTCTGAGTTGATCTGTACCATACTGTTTTCACTAAAATGCTACCTACTTTACTGTGAATCATGGTATAAGCTATAGATTAAAGTGATGACTGATTAATTAGTTTATGACTAGCATGACTAACTGACTAACCTAAAGGACAGAGGTCACTGCATGCCTTTTTCTGACATATGTGTGCTCAGAATTAACTACAAATAAGTGTTGTTATGGGGGTCTGAAGACCCACCAGAAAAAAAAAGGAAAAATGCCTCATCTTTGGTGACATTGTGGATATATCATTCTGATATAGTGACAAATATTTTTAGCTGATCCTCAATGAACCACATAGTCCAGCCTTTTAAATCTCATGTCTGGAACCACTGTGAATGTCCATAGCTTCTGTCTGCATACTGCATAAGCCTTTGTGTCATTTAACCTATTTTGAATTTACATATCTCCCTACTTACAAAATATATATGAGTGAGCAGACCTTTCAGAGTTCTCAAAAAAAAAAAAAAGAAAGACAAGAATCTATAAAATCATCATATTATAGGACCCTTCTGGCACATTTTGTTCTGGTATATGGAATCAGTGCAACAGCAAATAGATGGCAGGGCTAGCCACCTGGATGATTGTTGCTGTAGAAGTGAAACCTCATGTGCAAAAATGAGAAAAGGGGTTGTGAATGGATGTATGTATGTATGGATGGATGTATGGCTGGCTGGATGGATGGATACATCAAAGATTGTTGTGACAAATGAGGTACTGTCAGCTTAACTAGCTGGAATTCTATAAATAATTATATGTCATTTGTGAATATTAACATGGTTTATATAGAAGTGCAGGAAAGAGAGACACTGCCAGCATAGCTATCTGGAATTTTGTAAATAATTATATGTCATTTGTGAATATCAACATGATTCCTATCAGATACTTGTGTTACAAATGTATTAGAATGGTATGTCAGGCATATATCAAACTGCTGGTATAGCAGTGTGTGTGTTGAAAAGGCTTTTGCAAAGTGCTTAAAATGTAACTACAGGATACCCTACTGGAATAGAGCAGAAATGTACATGCACTATTCTAACTTTTTAGATGTACATATTTTAACAGTGGAAACTGGAATACAGAAGGTTAACTTCAGAAAAATAGGTGGAATTAAATTACTTTATGGCCACACAATAAAAAAATGTTAGCTTTCAGTTTCAGTGCAGCAGGAGATATAACGTCTGTACTAGACAAGTTTTCTGTATTGCTCTGAAAGTGATTTATTGTTTTATGACTTCTAGGATCTGCAAAGATCTGAGAAAAAGCCTGTGTGTATGTATTTTCAGAGACAGATGCTAAATCCTGCTAGCTTTCAGCAGAGGGGTTTTACTTGGGATAGAGTCAGATGACAAGAAATTATGCCATTCTGTAAGCTATCCCAGCAGTAATATTTGAGATATTAATTTAAGAACTCTCTGAGAGAGACTGGATTCTGTATTCTGTCTTGGACTTGACAACATCAAGATTCTTTCATCACACATCTGCCTTGCTATGAATAAGTAAGTCTACGGAACAGTATAACTCTCTTAGATATAGTCAAGAATATAGCAAAGCTTGTTTTAGATATATTTCTTTATTTAGTTGAGGCTGTCCTGTAATATTGTTTTAAATATTTCCTGTGATTTTTGAACTCTGATATCACTGTGAATATATACTGAGTATTTTCTTGTTCTTTTATTATTTATTATTAAATATATTTAAACCTTTCATTGTGTCTGATCTGTCCAGACATATTTAAGTTCTGTGAGTAGTTGCATATTTATTTGGTGACACTGTGTAGGCCACTCTTAATAGGCTTGCTCTTGGCAAACTACTATTTGTATTGATAGTAACATTACACTGAAATATTGGACACCCTTTATTAATGGCCTTAAAGTAGCTGATAAGGACATGGCTGGTGATAGTGATAACTACCTTACAGTCTGGGCAAAAGGGGGCATAGCTAGTAAACCTGTGACAGCCTTTCCTAAGTGTGTGTGTGTGTGTGTCTGTGTGTGTGTGTGTGTGTGTGTGTGTGTGTGTGTGTGTGTGTGTGTGTGTGTGTGTGTAAATCAAACCTCAAAGAGTGTGTGTGTGTCAGCTACTCGGGCAGGTACACGAAGCACTGGTTGGACAGAGAGGGTGATGGAGGTCCTGGTTTGGCCACTCAGCTGAGATATCAACTCTATAGCTGTGCCAGTGGGGAGTCTTTTTGGGGATCAAGATAAAGAGGGAGAAACCAGCCCCAGACTGACTATGGTCTATGTGTGCTCTTAAGGGAAACTGCACTTGATTCAGAGAGTTGCGTCTGGAAATACTATCTGTGTACTTGTCATCCTCCCAATGTACATCTCCCACTGGTGCTAGTGGTGAGGATTGAGGCTCATTGATTACTGGTCCAGTGGTGGGGAGTCACTTTTATTGGTTGTCAGTGGTGGGATATCCATATATTGGGATGGAGTAGTGAGGATATTAAATTCTTTTAGACTGTAAACAGTTGCCACTGAAGAAGGTGTTTGTACTCTCAAAGCAGCCACACAGTGAACATTCAGAATTCCATATCTGAATAATTTTATTTTTTTGTTAGCTTAGTTTGTCAGGAATAGCAGGCAAGGATGCCAGCAGTGGAGTATGGCAAGCTGACAAGGAGCCAGTTGGCCGAGATGTGTCAAGACAAAGGACCGGGGCATACCAACCTGACTAAAGCAGAAAAGATTGCAGCCTTAGTCACAGCTGCATCACACACCAGCAACCAGGAGGACAACCAGACTGGCCTTGGGGATGTTCAACTCTCAGAAAATGGACAGTTCAACTTTGCCTCAGAGGACTTAAAAATCCTTGTACTGGAGGCCAAATGGTTAGAATTAGAATCAGTAGAGAGACTGTGGCATTTGGAGGCTGAAGCAAATGAGAAACAGATTGCTTTAGAATCAGCAGAGAGACTGAGATGTCTGGAAGATGCAGAAAATGAGTCAGATGCAACATGAAAAGGAGATGCTGACTCTTCGCCAGGGTCATGGAGGTAATTTGGAAGGGAGTAACTGAACCCCAGAAGCGACAAAGGTCAGTACATTTCTTCCACAATTTAAAGAGGGTGATAATTTTGATTTGTTTCATTCATACGTTTGAAAGGGTATGTAAATAGTATAATGTTGACCCAGGGCTCTGGGAATGGTTCCTCACCCCCTTATTCCATGGTAAAGTTGTAACTGCCATTTCTAAATTGTCTGAAATTGATTGCTTAAATTATAATACTGTTAAAATGTGTTTATTAGAGTGTTTTAAGTTAACACTTGAAACTTATAGAAAAAAACATTTTGTGAGCATAGACGCAAGGCAGATGAAAATGTGTGTAAATATATTGCTGAACTAAGCACTTATTTTCATAGGTGGGTGAGTGGGTGTCAGGTCACCACTTCTGAAGGGCTGGCAGACCTTTTGGTGAGGGAACAAGCCCTTAGCACTTTGCCTGAGGACAAGAGAATCTAGTTAGCAGATTGGGAATGTAATACCACAGATGAGTTGGGGAAAAGGGAGACCTATACCTAGCAAGTAGGCCATCACTGCACGCTAAAGGGATGCCTAGTGCTGCTCATGGATATAAGGGGACCCATGGTGGGAAGCCTAACCCACCCCAACAGAGTCTGCCAGTTGCAGGGGAAGCCACTATTTCAGGTACATAGCCAGGATCAAGGGTTAAATGTTTTAAATGTAACCAGTGGGGCATGTAGTATGCAGATGTCCAGGGAAGCAAGGTGGGGAACAAAAGGTGGGAGACACAGTAAGTGGGAATGACAGAATGACAGTAGTAAATTGCCCTGAGACAACAAGGGTACCAAAATACCACAAGAGGTTGTATCCTATATTAGTAGATGGAAAACAGGCCACTGTTGAGAGAGACAGACAGCCCCTGACATAACCATTGTGAAGCCTGCAATGGTTGAACAGGAGCACGACTTGCTTGGGCAGTCTAATCCAGTCAGAGCTTTAGGAGTGACCCCATTCCACATACCTTTGGCTAGGGCTCACCTTGACTGGGAAGGTGGAAAAGGAAGCAAGCAAGTAGGTGTGTTTGAGGATATCCCTGCAAATGTTCTGATAGGGAATGATTTGATGATGTAGTACCTTGTATGCATGCAGTTATACCCAGTCAGGCTTGGGGACAACCATGTGGGTCTGGTAGCCAGGGGAAGACCCAGACAGACTGCACACTTGCAGCCAAATAATATATATATATATATTATTAAATATATTTAAACCTTTCATTGTGGCTGATCTGTCTAGACATATTGAAGTTCTGAGAGTACTTGCATATTTATATGGTGACACTGTATAGACCACTCCTAGTAGCCTTGCTCTTGGCCAAACTACCATTTGTATTGATAGTAACATTACACAGTACGACTGGACACCCTTTGTTAAAGGCCTTAAAGTAGCTGATAAGAACTTGGCTAGTGGCAGTGATAACTACCTTATAGTCTGGGCAAAAGGGGGGATAGCTAGTAAACCATTGCCGGCCTTTCCCAGGTGTGTGTGTGTGTGTGTGTGTGTGTGTGTGTGTGTGTGTGTATAAATCAAACCTCAAAGAGTGTGTGTGCCAGCTACTTTGGCAGAGACATGAAGCACTGGTAGGACAGAGAGGGTGCTAGAGGTCTTGGTTTGGCCACTCAGCTGAGATCTGAACTCTATAGCTGTGCCACTGGGGAGTCTTATTAGGGATCTGGAGAAAGAGGGAGAAACCAGCCCCAGACGGACTGTGGTCTCTGTGTGCTCTTAAGGGAAATTGCACTTGATGCACAGAGCTACATCTGTAAATACTGTTTGTGTACCTGTCATCCTCCCAATGTAAGTCTCTCACTGGTGCTAGTGGTGATGACTGGGGATCCTTGACTATTGGTCCAGTGGTGGGGTGTCACAACTGGCATTCTTTTGTTTACTTCTTAGTTGTTATCTTCAAAATATCCTGATTGCGAGCAAGTTATTGGGGACTTCCATGCCTTTAGTGTTGTACATTGCTGGAAAGTTATAGAGCCAAGTTTAACCACTGGAATTGATGTTTGTAAAATAAATAGCACTTGTATGGTTTCACTTTATGGGATACAGTTTTCTAAGTGACTCTACCCATTCAAAGTCATCACTAGCCGGTTCAGTCCCTACCTAGCACAGTATCTTTTACAAGTGGAGCACTTCGGTTCATAGGCTCATAGTGTTTACTAGGCTAATGACCACAAGGGCTTTTTTAAGCCTAACCATGCATCCTGAATCTCTGACAAGTTATGACACCCTTGATATGTGTAAGCATGGGCCTGGGAGTTGAACCAATTGTAGGTTACCTGTTTGCATTAGAGATATAGGTGCCAAACCAGGGATGAATTTCCAGTTTACCATCCAATTCTCCAAGTTGGACTTGATTTGGGTTAAGGAGGAACTCTGTTTCACATGGATGGGGAGCCTGTTCCATAGATGGGGTATTCTCTGGGATACATACCTATCTCTCCAGCAGGTCTTATTTATATCACAGTCAAGGTTTTGTGGATATGCAGGAAGTCCAACAGAGTGGGGTCTGACAATGCTCTGTATGCCATGCATAGATCTCCCCTCAAAACCCTGTAGGAAACAGAATACAGGGATGGGGCCTTGAGGCGGTCACCATAGGACATTTTACTTATGCCCTGTATTCTTTTAGTGAGGACCCTCTGTGGAAGTTCCATTTGTTGAATATGCCCAGGAATGTACATACCAAAGTGGGCATTGTACTCAATGATAGGTTGATGGATGCTGAATACAGTGAAACAATGACTTCCTTGGATTAAAATGCCATACCTTTGTTTATAAGTTGCGCAACATAGAATGATTTCCTCAGCACTGTAGACACATGATGGTCAAAGGCTAGATTACTATCTGTGTGTGCCCCTAAGTCCCTGACTTCTGGGTCAACTCTAAGGGGAGTGTTGTCAATATGATAGTTACCAGTAATGGATGACTTCCCAAAGGATACTATTATACATTTTTTGGCATTTAGTTTAAGTCCATGTGTCTGACACCAGTTGTTTGTCTGTGTCAGCCCCTCCTGGAGAACATTTGTGTCAGTATGAAATTCAATGATAGTGCCTAATTTGCAATCATCTGCAAATTTAGTCATCCAGAGACCACTGACATTGGCCTTGACTTCTGAGACGTAAATGCCAAAAAGGAGTAGTCCAAGAACTGATCCCTAAGGGACTCCAGTTGTGACTGGCCTCTTTGTAAAGGTGAACTCCCCAATTCTAACTTCCTGGGTCCTGTCTATGAGATAGTTGGCTAGCCACTGGGTGACATAGAGAACAGGCTATAATTCCTTCCACTTCCATTCTTTGTTAAGCTGACCAACAACCAATGAAATCTAATAGGTTTTGCTCATTTACTTTATTTCTCAATGGTAAGCAGAGATATTTTATTTATTTTTATTTATCCCTTGTTAACCGGGTTAGTTGGTAGATATTCATGCAGCATGATGATAAAGTAGTGTTGTGGTGGCTATAGTGTGTGATTTTGTTCCTGAATAAAGGAAATCTCTATCCTACTCCCTATAGGTTCATAGGCGAGTATATCATATACTATCATATACTATAGTCAAATATAATTCTTTACATTAATTTACCAATGAATAGTTTCTACTGTTCCTATAGCTTTGTTATAAATTAGGAATGGGGTGAATAAGTGCCTGCTGATATGTGCAAACCTTCCAACTAGGAAGACATGAGTCACATCATAGAAGTAATTGTGAGATTTCAGATAGAGGGTTACACAGCTAAGATAAAAAAAAATAATGTTTGGTAACCAGTTTGTCCTCATCAATGATTAATATCTGTTGTCACGATTGAAACAGAAGCTTTGACATTAACAAGCAACTTGTTAAGTTTTGACATGTTGTAGAATATGTCAAATGTGACCTGAGTGCAAAGGAATTTGTATTTCATTCAATGGACATTAAAAAATCCAATGCTGAAAAGGAAAAGTCCTCAGATTTATCAAGTAATTAATGCAACAAAATCCTCTGAAGCTGCCACTCTCAATTTTTCTTCACTCTCCTTTTCATCTCTTTTCTTTACTTTTTAGATGCTCATTAGAACCTAATTCCATAACTTAACAGGTCATTGAGTTTCAGAGTCCCACCTCCATTTTGGTAATGCAATATTTTTTTTCAAATTATCTCTAAACCTGCTGATTTACTTTGATGTTTTTGCCCTCTTTTGTTTTGTCCATTCCCATGATTTACAGATCATCCGATCCTCCTTTTTAGAGAATGGGCTATAATTCCTTCCACTTCCATTCTTTGTTAAGCTGACCAACAATCAATGAAATCTAACAGGCTTATAAACCTTTTTATAGAAATAACTTAGTGTCATACAAAGAACTCCATTCATTTTTATCAGTCCATTGAAAAATGTCTACTAGGTGATCATTCCTCATAATATCTGAGCACCAAGCCTTTATTTAATATTACAGGTAGTGTATTACCCCCCCCCCCCCCCATTTAGTGGCAGTACACCTTTAAGAGCCTTAGATTATTGAACTCTAGGTCACATGTCTCCTTCACTAGCTCTATATCTGAGAAACCCCTAACCTTGGCTACTTTCTTTTATATTGCATTGAATATTCCATGTTGGATATTATAGCAATAACCCACGCCTGGGTGTGGGTAATGCTAAATTTACCCACGGTTGGCGTGGTTTGGTCCCAAGGGCGAAGCCCGAGGGACCAAACAAAGCCAACCGTGGGTAAATTTAGCATTACCCACACCCAGAAGTGGGTTATTGCTATTATACCATGACATTATTTAAGAAAAGAAACTATTACTTTTCTTAAATAATGGCATAGTATAATGCCTGTTTACTGCCCTTCCGCAGATGTCTGGCATCCGCGGCAGTTCTGATGTACTGCGCCTGCGCGGTACATCAGAGTTGTGAGCAACGGGAAAAGCAAGATCTCTGTTGCTTTTTTAGTGTCTCGGTATGTTAAATGAGTTTAACATAGCGAGACAGTTTTAAAATAAGCAACGGACATCTCCGTTGCTTATTTTAAAACTGTCTCGCTATGTTAAACTCATTTACCATAGCGAGACATAAAAGCAACGGAGATCTTGCTTTCTCCGTTGCTTTTTTTTTAAACACTGCCTCACTATGTTAAATGGGTTTAACATAGCGAGACAGCTTTAAAATAAGCAACGGAGATCTCCGTTGCTTTTTTAAAGCTGTCTCGCTATGTTAAACCCATTTAACATAGCGAGACAGTGTTTAAAAAAACGAGTTATACTAATGGAAAAAAGTCTGGGCGACCGGACCTTTTTCCATTAGTATAACTCGATTTACAACGGGCACGCTGGCCAATCAGCGTGCACGTTTTGGGGGGATCATGGTATAATATAAAAAAACCCATATGTTTCTCACTGGCATTATAATTGTCCTCAAGTCTTTCTCCTAATCTGCCTTCTCTGGTCTAGATGTGTTTTCTTTTTTAGGATTCTCTTTGTCAACATTTGCAAAAATACCATACAGCTATACAAGTCCAAAATCGTAGAAGGTATGGATAAAAAACAAAAGATTTGTAACTCAGCCATATTCTTTCCAAGAAAACTGACAGTGCAACAAAATCTGCAATCTGTATGCAGTCTAGTTAATCTGTTAGCTCTTGTCATATTAGATTTACCTTTGTAATATATTCCATTTGATGAGATCCAAACTGTGTGGTTCTTTATCCAGTGTGACAGTGCATCCTCTCCTCCTGTGCATCAGCTTCCACTTTCAACCATGCTACACACACTGAACTGAAACCAGTAGGCATAACCTTACTTTTATGGCACTCATAGTATCCCCATCTAAATCTACTGACATGATAAAAGGAAAACTGCACCACTGTCACAGCATGGAATTAGTTAACAATACCAGTTCCACATATTAGAAACATATTAGGCAATAATTTGATTATAAAGTTAATCAGTAAAATGAAAGTTTCCACAAAATAGCACGAAAAAACAAACTTTACTGAGGTTTTACAAAATACTAACTTGTATTAATAACTTTAACTTTATGCAAGTGCATGTTATCGTAGGTGACACTGACCATTTGGAAGGTTTGCTTTGGTTAAATGAATTGTTCTGAGACTATCTGATTAATCCAATGTGTGAGCGAATAGATGAGGATCAAAACCAGGTGTGGTCGCATTACCATCTTATCACAGATGAATTAAGGATTACCGAGTTAGGGGCAATAGTTAGCTGGTCTCTTTATCTACCAGCACAAATTTAAATTAAAGAATAAATGAATGACTGAATGAAGTGACTGAATGGAGATTGCAGAGGATGGTATAATGAAACTGTACAATTACAAACATTTTTGAAGTTACATGCTGTGATGCATAGACATACAATTTTGTACATCTCTTGCTTAGGTTGGGGCTGAAAATACTTCAAGTGAATCAGTTACTTCTCCTAGTTCATTCCCCTTCCTAAAATTAGAAAGCCTTAATGCTCATCTTTTATCTTGATTGGGAGATATGGTATGTATTACAGTCATTATTTTAAATTGTATGTTTGACCACATTTTGTTAATATAAGGACAAAAAGGTGTGAGCAGCATGACTAGAAAGGGTTCATGTGGGTGCCTTTATCAGTAGCAAAAAAGGTACTTATGGAAGAAAAAAGAGAATGAACCTGTCTGTTAACAGCATTGAAGCTGTCGATGTATCTGGTGTGAAGCTGGCGTTGCTATGAACATCTCTAGGAAGTTCACAGTAACCTAAACAGTTTGGTGACATGAGATAAGCAGCTTAAAAATCTGTTTTTCTGTACTCTTGTTTTTAAAATGGATGTTTATATAAGATACATGCACGTTTTTTTCTTTTTTTTCTCTAGGCAGGTTTATTGAGTTGTTTGCAATACGTGAAACAGTGGTAATGACTGAATAGCCTCAAATGGAAAGTTTCTAACGTGTGGGATGGTAGTGAAGAAATTATCTCTCTTTTCCGGTTGCTGTGCTTAACAGCCCAACCAGATCTCATAACACCAGTATTGCAAAGTTTAACTTTATCAGCCCGAATGTCGGCAAATCAGCCATCATTCACATATACTTTTTTAATGCTGGTTATAACATCATTTGTGTGACTTGGCATGCTAAGCAATTAATGGAAGGGGTATGGGCCTTATCACTTAGATATCAAATAAATTTCAGTGATGCATTGTAAAAAAAAGTAAGCTTATTAAAATGAATATTACCTTGATAAAAAAAAGATGGAGACACTATACCTCCGCAGCTCAATTACATGTGCTGCCCCTGCTCTAGAAAAAAACAAAAAAACAAAAACAAAGAAACAAAAAAAAAACAATGGAAAGAAAGATCCAGGCACCTATACATGATAAAAATGAGGAAACTAGCAAATTATGATGGCATTTAAATTTTAGTAGAGTGAAAGAAATATGATGTTAGAGTAGAAGGCAATGTTGAGTAAACATGTAAGTGAGTGTGAAAGGCTGCAAAGTATTGTTCATGCTAGGAATCTTTGACAAAATAAGAAAAAATTCTATCCTTGTAGGTGTCAGTTAGTAAAAATGGAGGGAGTACAGTGAAAGGAGACTGTTGGTGCAGAATTAGTTAAGTTTCTAATGAAGATATTTGATGTTGAAGAATATAGCAGCCTTTTTGGATGATTTCAAAGGTTTCGAAGTTTACAGTACTGATTACTGGCCTGGAGGTGTGGTGTTTATGTTGGCACTCCTGATTTTTCTTTAATAGTTAGAGACAAAAAATGTAAATTAAAGGGAATGCATCACCATCGCAGTGGTGCAGAGATATGCATTACTGTGTCAGACTGCTTCGGTTCTTGGTTAGCGTGCCTTCTATTTAGAATCTGCATCCTCCAAATTGCCATTAAGCATCCATGTCATATATGGTTGTTTACGTGAATCTCCTGTGATACTACAATTCTATGTGCTAAAGGTTTTTCTACGTTATACCCACTAAGCAACAGATGAGAGTCAACCTCCCCCATGAATAAAGGAGGTAAACAGAGAATGACTGGATGAATAAAATAATGAATTAAGACTGAGAAGGTAGCCACCATGGTAATTTTGCAGCACATTTTATGAAAAGAAGTCTAAGACATAGTAAAATAACTTTTCAGAGTAAGATGAAAAGAAAAGTAACAAAGTAATAATCTGGAGAAGCCTCTCCCCACCTGTTAAGAAAGAAAATGTTTAGCTTATTCCTCTCATGGGTACAATATCCATTGAATAAATGCTGACAGTTTCTTTTAGCAGGAGTTAAATCATTAATAATTTTATATTTTACAGGAACTGCTTTTAAAAGTTGCTGTTTCAGTTTTATTTCCGGTTATGACAAAAAAGGTGACTCTAAATGAATTTGATGATTTGGGTGGATAATCTAATGAACGTCTCTCAAAGTATTTGATTTTATAAGTTGTTCTGAATTACAGCTGGCTTACATGTTACATGATACTCATGTAAATGGCTTGCATGAATTCTTACCATCAAAACTGCTTGCACTTAAAACAACCAAAAGATATTATGATGTAACTGGAAATAAACATAAACCACAATACAGATTTCCAGCAGTATATTCAAATTTAAATGCAGAAGTGGAATATGTGATTGAATTATTCTGGAATGTTAATCATCCTGTTCTATACTTTGTTGGGTTTGGGGAAAGAGTGTGGATGTAGTGGTCCTGGAACAAATGACTGTACTATTACTCCAGACTCACACACACACACACACACACACACACACACACACACACACACACACACACACACACACACACGCACACACACGCACACACAAATGCACGCACACACACACACACACACACACACACACACACACACACACACACACACACACACACACACACACACACACACGCACCACGCACACACGCGTGCACATTACTGGAGCCTCATAATGCCACTAGAGTTCAAAGCAACATGGTTTTAAATGATGGTCAGGCATCCTGTACTTGTCTTCATAGGAAACTGATTTGTAGAAAGTTTGTCTTTTGTATAGCTAATTTAAGAACAATGCTAAATTCCTAGCAGCAATTATGAATGCACATCAGAAGTGAAATAAGGGTAAATGCCATTTACTAGGTACAATAGTTTGTTACACCTCAGTCACTGATAGATACTAGTGTATCTAATTATTGTGACCATTGCAAATTATTAATCTAGGTAATGAGGTAACTGAATATCCACTGTTTTGCCACCACATCTTTTCACTTTTATTCAGTGGTGGTAGCATCAGTCTGGCCACAAGATGCTCTGGTTTGTGGTACCACAGAATTCAAATGCTGTCTCCTGTTTAAAGCATCAGTGATTACTGACTGTTTAGAATTTGAAATGACTTGTTTGCTTTTGTCATATGATTCTCACACTGACCTACCTCGCACAAGAAGTAATACTGGTGGGTCAATAAACTGATGTCGTCCATTATCCCTTTTGCTGGTGACTGACCTTCATTAGTAACAGTATTACACAGTTTCCTAAGCTATGTGAAATTCTGAATTATCTTTAGGAGAGAGAACACGTTTTTGGAACATTTGCTAAAGAGGTAATTAAAAAGTGCAATGAGAGAGGAAAGCTTGTTAAAGAAATCTCTCAGAATTTTCAGCCCCCTTTCTCCAAGTTTGCTAAGGAATTCATTGCTCCTGCCACAACTTTTTTAAAAGGTGAATTAAACATTCTCAGCAAGCTGGTACGGAAATGTTTAAAATACAGTGGCAGGAAGCTTCCTGAAAGAAAGCAGGAAGCCCCTGGGATAGTCTAATAAGTCTGAATAACTAAACAATGGATTTCAAATGCACCCCCCCCCCCCCACACACACACACACACACCAACACACACACACACAAACACACACACACAGGTAATATTTTAATAATTTCAGAAAGGCTGCACATCCATTTCTCTCTTTCATACAGGGTGCGTATATTCAGCAGTGATCATTCAGACATCTACTGTTAAAGTAAGTTTACTTACCCAACTGCACTTTACCTATTCCAGAACAAGTGATCACGAAGATGCAACTGCCATAGTGTTTGCCTTCATTTTTTGTCCTGTTGCAGACATGGTGCTGTTTTTATGCTACAGAAAAATGCTACCAGTCTGTGACATTTGTTGGCAATATCGATATCAACAAGTATATATGAAATGTGTGCTATTACTGGTGGATAACATAGGGAGCATCACTGGTGCTGAACAGAGACCTTTTGTAATAACAAAAGGTGCTGACTGATGCTCCTATGGCTCATTGCTCTAAGCTCTGTTGTGACATTAGGTTTTGCCTGATGCTGCCAGCTACAGCATAACAGAATGACAAAAAAATGCATTAGCTAATTTTTAAATCGATACGCATTAGCTGTATGTCTGCATGGAATGCACATGATCTGTACATATGTGTGTGTGTGTGTGTGTGTGTGTGTGTGTGTGTGTGCATGCATCTGTGTGTGTATCTATGTGTATGTGAATTGTGGGAAATTGAACACTATGAAGTTGTACAATTTTAAGTCTTTCATAAAAAAAAAAAAGGCAAGTCATAATGAAAGAAGAATGGCAGTTTTTATGATGCCAAAAACATTCCTGTCAATATGCAGTTATCATATGTTTCACATGATTCAGTGGCATAAGGGAAGCTGCATTTTTACAAGAGATGTAAATTTCCATAAATTCTGTAAGACTAATAGGATGTGAGACTTTACACTTCATCTCGCCTGTGTGAGGACACATGCTCACGTCTTTGTGCACACAATGCTGTCTGACCTTGTCAGTCTGGTGATCAATTCTGTATTAGATCTGAAACAGTTTGCTCAGATGACTTCACAGGAAAGCAGCAGGGAGAAGAGCTGCATTCCTTTCTAAGATTGGACTAATATTGGATTACATAAAATGTGAATGTACATCATGGCAGGAGAGTAATATATGACAATGGTCCCCCCTGTTTCTTTTATTGAATTTTTTTAATTTGCTTCTATCAGTGTCTGCCTGCCTTCTCCCCTCCTGTTTAAATTTGTGTTCTTGCAATGGAGCTGATGACTTGTAGTCATAACGCATTTGATTCTAGCGAATGCAGCTAGACAAGTTTAACACAGATCAAAATATGAATTTAATTCCATGTGTTATTTTGCTTGTTTAATGTAGCTTTCACGGCTGCTTGTTCCCGCTTTTATTTCAATTAAACCTGGCTTAAAGAAGAATGACTATGAAACAGACAGCATGATTATTTTGTACTGTTAAAATGCAAATGTAGCACACCAGAAATGACAATAATGCAACTGCTAATCTGTGTCTTTTTTAATTCAGCGATCACTGCTAGAAAATGTATGAATGACGGTATTTATGTATGCAGGGAACACTTGAAAACCGCTGTCTCAAAGCAAAGGGACTCGAGCACCTTGGAGCTCATGTAGGCTGCTGCTAGCCCTTGAACATGAACATGATTCCAGGCAAGGAGCAATGGGAAAAGAGCGGGAAGGGGGTTGGGTTTATGGAGCAGAAGAGGGAATTTAGGGTTATGAAGCAGGAAGGGAGTTTTAGGTTTAGGGAGCAGGAAGGGAGTTTTACGGTTAGGGAAAAGGAAGGGAGTTTTAGGGTTAGGAGCGAGAAAGGAGTTTTGGGATTACAGAATGAATAAGAACTTTAGAATTTGGGAGCAGGAAGGAAGTTTTTGGTTTAGGGAACCAATGAGGACATTAGGGTTTGGGAGTAGGAGTGGAGATTTATGCTAAGGCAATGAGGATTCTGTTTGGGTACTGGCTAGAAGTTTTTGGTTCTGAAAGCGCTATTTAGTTTATAGGGTCGGGTGTTGGGATGTAGGAGTGGGAGATCAGACTACTGGGAATCTGAGCACTTACCTTTTCGAACAAGCAGCAGACAGCAGGTCTGCTGCAAGCTACTAGCATATGAGCACCTATTGCAGATTCATCTGTGTATGCATGTATGCATATCTATATATATATATATATATATATATATATATATATATATATATATATATATATATATATATGCTATTTATTTGTTGTCACAGATTCAATAAAGGAGAGCTTTGGAAGCTTTTGTTCTTACAGTCAGGTGCTTTGCACAACATTGCTAGAAATTGAGTGTGTATGTTCGGCCAGACTATGATGAGGTTATGACCCTGCCCTCAGGGTTGCCCTCAGGGTATAACTAGGTTTTTACAATTGCATTTTGCAATATGTAAAGAACTTTCCTGTAGCAGCATGTAATAGTTTTGCTGTTTAGTTATGTTGTATCTGTTGCCTGTTGTAATGATTTTGTACAATAATCTTACTCTGCAACTTTTCCTCCAGTGAGAGGGCAAAGGTGCATCCAAGTATACTGTATGTACTCAACCAAGTTCTTTTTTCACGTCTCAGAAGTATTATGGCTTGCAGCGCTCAGGACAGAAGCATCACAATTATTATTTGTAACCTAAATCTTCAGATAATATGGGTATAGACAGCCTACTGCTGCAAAACAGCCTTTTATCACTGTAGGGGGCAACAGCTGAAAAGATGGTGTTCTTATGTAAATATAAAAGGGGAATGTTTTTAGAAATATGCACATTTTCATTTAAATGTAAGGTGGGTGGCACAAACTGAGAAAAAAACAGAGGAGATACATTTTTATCTTCACCAGTATGAAAGGGTCATTACTGTTCCCTCACAGATTCACATGGAGATAATTATGCTAAGGCTCCTCACCACAGACGTTAATCGAATTAATTTAGTAAGACTAACTTCAGAGCTGCAGTCCTTTGTTCTGGAGTGTTCTATGTCTCAAAGATGCAAAGTATGCACAGTAAGCACATTCTTACCTTCTGTTCTTTGTTTACCAGTTTCATTTGTACCAGTGATCCTGTAATTGGCAGGGCTAAACATGACATATACTTATTTCTGGAACCAGGCAATGCACAATTATTTAAATCTTTTATTTTTTTGCAATAGAACCTAATTAATCAGTAATATCTTCTGGAAAGGCATGTGCTATGAGAATTTAGTAATTCAGATAAATATTGTACTGAGCTTACGTGCCATGCACAGCTATTTTTTTTGGCAGCCAATAACGTTAACCTTTGTAAGGCCTTACTTTGTCTATGCGATTCATTTTCTACTTCCAAGCTTAAAATAATTATTTCATTGGTTGCAATAATTTTCTCCCCCAACATTTCTGGCAAAGTAGTCTGTAAGTAGGTTTTAAATCTGCCAAATCATTACATTCCCAGAAAACATGTTTACAATGGTTTCTGTCTTTCACATCATACATCCAGCATTTGCTACTTATGTGATGAAAAATTCATTGAATTCTACTTAGGGTATAAAAGTACCTTATGCAAAATCCTAAACCTTCTAGAATTTGTTACATACTTGGGATTCATACAAATGTCCTCCCACTGTTCCTTTGTTTACTACCTTTCCATTCTCACTTCCCAATATTTTCGAACTTTTTCTGATTGATTTGTATTGCTCCAGACTTTGCTTTTTGAGTAACTCAGCGAGTAAAGAGCCCAGCAGGTAAGCAGTAGAAGGGGAAATCACATGACAAGAAGGAAACAAAAATAGAAAAATGGTCTGGACACACCGAAAAAGCTATAAGTAGTTTATTCCACAATAAAATACAAGCGCTTTCACCCTGCCGTAGTGCTAGGTTTTTCAAGTAAATAGAAACAACTAAAATGTCAGCATAAATACTCTCTCCTTAAAAAAGGTGCCAACATTCTCTTAAAGTGACATTCCTTTCTGCCCACATATATTACTCTAAATATAACTCCACAAAATTGTGACAATACATATGACACTTGACAAATACATAAAAAATATCATCCATCAGCATAAAAAGCTTTAATAAAAAAGTGTTATTGTAAAAAAATGTAGAATATACATTTTTATCTAAAATTATACAATCATATATATATTCGCCTAAAGCAATTCACATAAATTTCCAAGTTCCAATGTTAAAGTGCCACTATGTAAGAATAACTATAGTTTTTTTTTGCTTTTTTAATTAAATATGGCTTGACTGAAATGTGGTCATTAAGCCCTGGGTAGTTGGTTGCATTCAGTTTAATTTGCCAGTGTGTTTCCCTGCCACACAACCAATTTTTCCAGTCTCCTCCCCTAGGGTCAGCTACCACTTTTTCAAGAATTCCAAACATAAACCCTTTATGTGTTGTTTCAACATGTAGGTGCCTGTAAAGTGCATTGTTCATGTTTTTTTTTTTTATATTATAAATGTGTTAAATATTATCTTACTTAATGCCCTTTCAGATTTTCCCACATAGAAACTAGGGCAGTCCCTACAAATGGCTAAATAAACAATGCCCCTAGTCTGACAATTGCCTTTCCCAAAGGTTATTACGCTATTCATGTTATTTTCCAAAATTATTTGTTCTTTATCAATAATGTACCTACAGTAAGAACACCTACCACATTTCTTGGTCCCTATCCCTATTTCTTTTACCACTACCTTTTTATTCCTCTCAAGCATTTTCTTCAGATTCACCCCTGTCTTGTATACATAACGGGGTAAATTACCCACCCTATCTACCATATCTTGATTGTGTCTAAGCATCTTCCAATTTGACTCTACAATCCTTTTAACTTCCTTAGAAAAACTATTATACTGAATTACCAATACTCTCCCGTAATTATTTTCTACATCATTTTTAGTCTTTGAGTTATGTTGAGTGTTACCTAATAAAGGGACATATTTTACACCCCATCTCTTAATGATTTCCAGCACTGTTTCAGCTATTAAGTTATCTGGATAGCCTCTGCCCCTGAAAATCTCTGAAATTAATTCAATTTCAGATAAGAAGTCATATCTATCCAAGGTCATTCTGGCCGCCCTGACCATCTGACCTTTTAATATACTTCTTTTTTGCTTCCGGGGATGTGCACTCGTGTATGGAAGATATGAGTTGCTAAAAGTATCTTTGTGATGTATTTTAGATTTTAACTTTCCCTCATATTTCTCTATCCTAACATTCAAATAATCAATTTTGTTAGGATCCATTTTATTGGTGAACCTCAAAAAATCTGTAGTTGAATTTAAATATGTTATGAAAGGGACTACTAGTTCCTCAGAACCTTCCCAGATGACAAAAATATCATCCAAAAAACGCCTGTATAATTTGATGCATTTCCAGTAATCAGAACCAAAAATGTAACTAATTTTCCATTTGAGCAGAACCAGATTGGCATATATGGGGGCCTTTGATCTGTTTAAAGATCTCCCCTTCAAAATATATAAAATTATGTTCCAATACTATCCTCATAACTTCCATTAAGACATCTACATTGGCCCTACATGTGTATTGTTTCTCACTTAATAGTTCCAGAAACATGTCTAAACCTTCTTCTACTGGAATACATGAAAAAAGGTTAACAACGTTGATGGTCAAAAAATAATTTTCACCATTCAATGTTATAGGTGTCAAACTATTCAGGAAATCCCAGGAATCTTTCAATAGATGCTCATAATCATTTATTAAATGTTTTAAAGGATAATCCAAGAAAGTAGCTATGGGGTATGTTTTTGATTCCTCACCAGCAACAGTAGGTCTATAAGGGGGATCTATAGTGCTCTTGTGAATCTTGGGGATACCAACAAAAGATGCTATCCTAGGTTTCTTGTTCTGCAAAATTCCCCCCACCTTTAGATCTAAACTATTTTCCAGTATCAATTCCTCAATAATTATATCAATTTTCCTGTAGGAAATATTTATTTCATTGATAGACACTGGCACATAAGTAATGTTGTCGTACAGCATCTCTAATATTTTGCTTGAGTAGTCTAAGGCGTTCACAAGCACAATTCCTCCCCCCTTTGTCTGGTTTCATAATTCGAATTTCTTTGTCCCTGCACAACTCATCTAGTATTTCTTTTTCTCTTGAGGTTAAATTAGGTGTGTAACCATATTTTTCTTACTTTTTTTATCCATACTAAGTATGTAGATATCAGAGGTACACGCTGCTTCAAAGACCTGTAGGGCAGGGTGCAAAGGTGGAATATAGGTACTTGCCTGTTTGAAATTCTCCTCCCCAGTTGTGTGTTGTTGTTCAAATATGAGAGAAAGATTAATTTTTCTAACAAAATGTTTTAATTCTAATATAACATCACTGATATCTAAACCCCTAGTAGGGACAAATTTAAAACCTTTAATAAACAAATGAGAATGTTCTGGTTTAATTTCAATCCCACTGACATTAAAGATCTTAAAACCCTTATATGATGAAGTTACCCCATCCTCATCAAATGTTGTACCTTCCCTTTCTTCTTGATTTTTCCTTGATTCCTTCCTTATAGTCCCCTTGTGGGGGGGGGGGGGTGATGATGAAGAAGGTAATGAACAGGATTTTTCTACAGGAAAGGGAAAAGGAAGTATTTCACCCCGTTATGTATACAAGACAGGGATGAATCTGAAGAAAATGCTTGAGAGGAATAAAAAGGTAGTGGTAAAAGAAATAGGGATAGGGACCAAGAAATGTGGTAGGTGTTCTTACTGTAGGTACACTATTGATAAAGAGCAAATAATTTTGGAAAATAACATGAATAGCATAATAACCTTTGGGAAAGGCAATTGTCAGACTAGGGGCATTGTTTATTTAGCCATTTGTAGGGACTGCCCTGGTTTCTATGTGGGAAAATCTGAAAGGGCATTAAGTAAGAGAATATATGAACACACTTATAAAAAAGAAAAACATGAACAATGCACTTTACAGGCACCTACATGTTGAAACAACACATAAAGGGTTTATGTCTGGAATTCTTGAAAAAGTGGTAGCCGGCCTTAGGGGAGGAGACTGGGAAAATTGGTTGTGTTGCAGGGAAACACATTGGCAAATTAAATTGAATGCAACCAACTACCCAGGGCTTAAGGACCACATTTTAATCAAGCCATATTTAATTAAAAATGCAAAAAAAATATATAACTATTCTTACATAGTGGCACTTTGACATTGGAACTTGGAAATTTATGTGAATTGCTTTAGGCGAATATATATATGACTGTATATGTTTAGATAAAAATTTATATTCTACATTTTTTACAATAACACTTTTTTATTAAAGCTTTTTATGACAATGGATGATATTTTTTATGTATTCGTCAAGTGTCATATGTATTGTCACATTTTTGTGGAGTTATATTTAGAGTAATATATGTGGGTAGAAAGGAATGTCTCTTTAAGAGAATTTTGGTGCCTTTTTTAAGGAGAGAGTATTTATGCTGACGTTTTAGTTGTTTCTATTTACTAGAAAAAGCCCAGCACTATGGCAGGGTGAAAGCACTTGTATTTTATTGTGGAATAAACTACTTATAGCTTTTTCGGCGTGCCCAGACCATTTTTCTATTTTTGAAGTTATTCGTTTTTATGGTCTGTGTGCTTCCAAGTTTGCTTTCAAGAACGAAGCAAAGATTGACAAAGTGGCTATAGAAACTGATGAGAGAAATAAGGCAAGAGCAGGGGCTTTGCAGGAAAGCAAAAACTGAGTCCAGAGAGATGGAAGGTGGGATGGTGGGAAAGAAGACTGAGGGATAGGGGCACAGAATGAGTTTGTGAATTTGAGAGATAACTATGCATGGTACCAAAGGAGCTGTGTGTAAGACTTGGAAATAGAGAAGTGTGTGAAAGAAAAAAAAAATGGCTTTAGGAAAAAAATGAAAGATAATTTACTAGACTGAGGGTTAAACTTAGGCAAGGAAGTGCATACTGCTGAGTTCTTAGGAGAGGTTGATGCAGAAGTGCTGACATAAAATGGAAGATAAGGAGAAGGGAAGAGTACATTATTTGAATGACACTGAGAAGAATAGCTATGGAAGTTCAGATCAGATAAAACAGATATTTTGGCAACTATTTTGGAAAAAGAATGTTATGTTTAAGTGAGTGATGCTGCAAATGTGTATGGAACTGGTGCTCGAAATGTGTTAACTAGGAGCATAATATTGGCCAAGATAATCAATGCCAGGGAAAACATGTGGCAGTGCAGAGGGTGGAAATTGATTCCCAGTGGATTGTTGTTAAAATAGTAGGACAACAAAGTGTCCCATTCATAGCAGAAGTATTTAATTCAGTTTTGCATGGAAAGAAGGGGCAATTCCAAAAGGGATAAAAGATAGTGATGATCCCACTAAGTATAGGTCTGTTTCCCCTGATAAACAAGGCTAAATGAGAAAGCCCCTGAACTGATGGGAAATGAGCAGTGGAGCTTTGTAAGAGGGCACGGGATTAACGAACACTGGCATCTCCACTTTTCATTTTTGGAAGCAATGCTAGATACAGGAAGAAGATGACCTAATTTTTTATACTAAGAAAGTATTTCTTTTTTGTTGTAATTAGTTGTGAGTTCTTAGAAAGAGTGCTGCTGTATGTAGGCTTAAGGGTGACCTTTTTGGAGGAGTGATAACCTTGTATGAAACCTGATGATGAGTGTAATAGCAAATGACAGGACATAGTACTATAAGCATTAATAGGTTTATTAGACAGGGCTGCCCCCCCCCCCCCGCCCTCTCATTTTTATTAGTTATTGAAATCTTAGCCAATAGATTTAGATTCATCTTGCATTTTTTTAAAAACATGAAGAGTTTTGTTAAAACTTAAAAGCATACATCTTTTTACAGATGCCTGTATCCTAGTATCAGTAGATGTTGAGGACAGGTTACTAAGCATACTGGGGGCATTCTTAATTTTGGAGTTCAGTCCTAGCAACAATATAATTCTGTAAAATCAGTCATTGTACAATCATGAACCTGGGAGATTGGTTAAGAGAAGTGCTTCAAAATATTTAGAGATAAATTTCTATATTAGTTATAAAATGCAGTTGAATAAACTAGTTGGAGTAACTGACCAAGGTTTATGGGATACTGGATAAATGGGTAAGCATTGTACATCTCACGTCTGCAATGATAGAAATGGAAAAGACGGTGAAATTATTTCCTGCTCTTAATCTGGCTAAGCATTTTTCTATAAACAGCGTAGCAAATAATCCTTGCGAGTGAAGCACCTTGAAAATGACAAACAATTCAAATAGCAAAAAATATCTCAAGGATGCACCATGTAGCTTGCCATATACCTTGCCCAAACCACGAATCGTTTGACATTTTGAAGTCATTTGGGCAAGGTATATGGCAAGCTACATGGTGCATCCTTGAGATATTTTTTGCTATTTGAATCATTTTTCTATAAATTCAAAAGTCTGACTTCTTAGAAAAATAATGGGGAGCTTGTAGAGGTTTGCATGGAAGGGAACTAGAAGAGTCTGGAACTTTCTAACTCATGACTCAGTAGAATATGGGAGATTTGGGATTACCAGATGTTAGCAGAAATTTTACTAAAATTAATCTAGTAAATATATGTAATATGTCAGAATAAGAATGTTCAAAATAGGTGAAGTGAGAGAAAGATTAGAGAAGAACTGTAGCCAAGAGAAGAGGAAGAATTATAATAACTTCAAAAAGAAGGGCCAGCTGACATGACCATTAGTGGATAAACAAAGCCCTATGTCTGGTGAAAAGAGAAAGGGTAACCAAAAAAATGCAAAAAAAAAAACAAATTCTGGTGCCTTCGCTTAAATGGTGGGATTGTAGATAAGTGGGATCCACAACAGGATGTTGGAGGTGCAGGGAAGGAAATCATTTTCTCTGATAAGAAAATAATATGGAGTGCCCTATGGAAAATGACAGGAGTGTCTCAATGTTTTCATGTCTTTACAGCAGGGAAGGGTGGCATAGATGCATGTAAGTTTGACAGAAGCAAAACTGGAACATTCTGGGCTAAGCATGAAAGAAGTGATACCACTAGCATGTTGAATAAAATGTACAGTTTTTAAGGGGTATATTACACCAGTGGAAATGAAGGGCTGCGGATATGGACAAATTGTTAGATATGTGCTAAGAAAATCCAGAAAATTACATATGTGAAGGGGATGTCCAGATGTGCAATGAATTTGGGTGGAGTATGTTGCTATAGTTTGCGAGGTGCAGAAAAAGTAGCACCAGAATCGCACAGGTTTTTATTTTGGGGTATTGGGTGAAAGGATTTATATTAAGGGACTGACTAAGGAAAAAGGGAAACAGAAAGAATCATAGCAGTGATGATATGGGATTGGCTTAAAAGAATGATAATGAGGCGTTAAAAGAAAGATCTAGAGCCTGGAGTCATGGTAGCACATACTCACAGTGGCTTCAGAAGGTACTAGAAGGAATATGCATGTGTTACAAGGATTGGTGGGAAGAATGGAAGGTAAGTACTGGGACTGTTATTACAGGAATGAGCAGTCATGCAATAATATTAAATAGGATATGCAAAATGGGTGTAATACTATGATGGATAGCCCAAGAGAGTTTGGGAAGGGGCGGGTGGTATTTGTGTTTGCACCAATATGGGTGCGAGGTCAGAAATTAATTCACAAGCAGGTGCTGAAAAATATACTATCTGACAAGGTATTCTGCCTGCTTGTGAAAGTGGAAGGAAGATTTCTTGAGCTCTGTATATATAGCAACTACTGGTTAGCTATCTATTTTTTTTTCTCTCTCTCGCTCTCTTTAGTAAGACCTTAGTGAGTGAGCTTGTAAATTACTGTGAGAATGCATGTACAAACAGAACTAAAACAAGATTTGTTCAAATAGTGTTAGTAAGACTAAAGTTGATTTGGAGAGCCTATTTCTGACAGCAGTTAAAATGGACTCCTGTGTTTTTCTTTCCTGCTGGGAGAACTGATAACTCAAATGTGTTTTTTGCCAACAGTGTCCCTTTATTACCAATAAATCTGAATTGTATATTAACATCTGGGGTAAAAATATAGTAGCAAAATCTTATTATAATTATGACACCAGGGGAATAGTGACATAGCAACGTGTGGAAAGTGTGAAGCATTCTATGTGGGCAAAACTTGAGAGAAATCTCAGGAAAAGGATTTATGAACATACATACGATATAAGAAAAGAGTACCTTAGAAATACACTTTACAAACACACATTAATATGCCCACATGCTAATTTTACATTTTTTTGTGTTAGAAGAAGTCCCCAAAGGAGACCCAACTTGAATACAGAGAGGTCTACTGACAATCTAAGAGACTAACAGGTGGCCAGGTGTAAGCAACATGGTCTCCCTTGCCCTAGTTTAAAGATTAAGATCTGCAAAGTTATAAACAACTATATTTTTATACATGTAAGTCTATGTTTTAAACACACTTTTATCATCCTTATGTTTATATACTTTAGTATGACTTTAATGCTAGCTGCTCAACAGAAGTTCTTGTCTTTTTACTTTTTCAACACCAGATGGTGCTATTTACCTACATTTTTATATTTGACAGGTGCTCTTAAACATTCTTTACACATTTAATGAGTGCATGTTTTAACATGTTTTAATGTTTTTAAAATTGTCTACATATTTATGTATTTATGTATGTATGTATTCAAGTTTTAGCATGTAGGACATTTAGAATGTTTAATAGCATTTGGCAAAGTGTTTTACATTTTTTATACACTCGTTTTCAACAATACTTTTTATTGGACACAGTTAGGTCATTTATTTAATTAAGGTTTATTAGAATGGTATATATTAAGGGACATGTTGCTGTATCTGTTGTCTGATGAAGTCTGTGATACTACTGACGGAAACATACTGTGTTTCAGCGTTTATGTATGTGATGTTGGTGCTGGCAACGTGGTTGTGTTACACTAAAACTTTCTCTCAGTGGAAATGGCTATCCTGGTGCTCCTTTTGTTTTTTTGTTTTTTTGTTTTTTTTTTTAGAACTGATAGCTGCTTTTGTTACTACTTTAAAAATTACACTTTTGTTCATGGATAAGCACCTTACCTGAGCCTTATCTCTGTGTACTGAGTACCTGTGTGTGCGTGCCTGTGTGTGTGTGTGTGTGTGTGTGTGTATCAATTTATAGTTATGTAGATATATATATATATATATATATATATATATATATATATATATATATATATATATATATATCTATATGGATTCACTTCATAACACCGAAAACTCAAAACACTGAAAATGAGAAAACTTCATAATATAGAAGACCAAAACACTGAAACTTCAAAATGCTGAAAACTCAAAACCCTGAAACTCCAAAAACTGAAAACACATATCATTCATATACTGCGTTTAAACAACATAAATCATAGCACTTTCCACCAAGTGTAAGCAGGGGAGCAAGTCCCCCTGCACCCCCATGTGGGGTGCTGTGCCCCCACACCCCCTGCTACTTATATATATCATCTCCAAGATTGCACTTCACTACACTAAGTGCAATCTTGGAGTTGATATATTTAAATAGCAGGAGTTGTGGGGGGCTTGCTTCCCTGCTTACACTTGGTGGAAATTGCTATGATTTATGTTGTTTAAACTCAGTATATGTATGATATGTGTTTTCAGTGTTTTGAGTTTCAGTGTTTTGAGCTTTCAGTTTTATGAAGTGAATCTATATATATATATATATATATATATATATATATATATATATATATATATATATATATATGTGTGTGTGTGTGTGTGTGTGTGTGTGTGTGTGTGTGAGTGTATTCTTTTTACAGGATCACATTTCTTTTAGGATAAGTTCCATTACAATGCACTCTATAGTTTCCCTAGGAATACACAGGAGAATGTCTGTAGTTATTTGGATCAGAATAGACTCCATACTTTTCAACTGGAATGAGTGTTTCTTGACACCAGATATCAGAAAGGCTCATTACTGAAATTGAGAGACTGGGAAATGCCCATACCTTAACTGCAAAAGTGGGACTGCAACTCTGTACTTGGGATTTACTCCCCTACATACCTATGTCTACATAAAATATTTCTAAGGCCACTGTATCTTTGGGTGACAGGCAAAAGCAACTGTTTAAAATGCTCTTTTTTCATCATAGTTATTAATGGGCATGCTCAATTCCATCCAATGTCAAACAGTTTCTGATTATGAATATATTAAGCCAGTTGACATGTTTATCTTTTATGTATGTAGTTCATATTTTCTGGAAACACACTAATTTGTATTAAGAAATACCATACTATTTTAAAAATTACATAGTCTCATTATTAGTGGAAAAGCATTAGTGATTTTTAATGAAGAAAACCGGGCATATTGCTCAACTGAAAAGGCCCCAACAAATTTTAATCAAGAAAATTGAAAGCCTTAAGTCCTTCAGCTATACAAATAAATTAGCATGACTCTCCTTATATGGAGTAGTCCACTGGCTTCTTTGAAATGACCTGTTTCTTGCTTTTCAAGCCATGAAAGATCAAATCCTATATAACCTCCTATTTCTTCACAAAAACAGTGACTCTACAAACACCCATACTAAGACCTAACTCTATACCAGCAGTAAACAAGTCTTGCTGGAAGTATTTCTGAGTGTATTATCCACCAATAGAGCACATTTATTTATTTAATTATTAACTTTGTGCATAGGTTCATAGGAAGTTACTAGGCTAGTGGCCCTAGATCCTTTATAAGCCTAGTGATATTAATCCTGGGTTGCCCCAATTGTCCTTGTTTAGATGGACATACTTTATAGATCGGCACTGACTACTCCAATTGATGAGGTACATGGGTGCCACCCCCAGGGTGAATTTACGGTCACCCATCCATTTGTCCAGGCTGCACATAAATAGGGTCATTGAGGAGCTCTAACCAACACAAAAACTAAAAACCAAATAGAACAGGACACCACCAATGTACTCTAATCTAATATCAGCCAGGATATGTTTTCACAATTACTGTGGAAGTATGTGCAGGCCATGGTCAGTGGTTGCTTGGCAATGAACCTAGCGACTGTGATGAACAATCAATTGTTATCTCATAATTGGTCAATGGTTGTTTGGCAATGAACCTAGCGACTGTGATGAACAATCAATTGTTATCTCATAATTGGTCAATGGTTGTTTGGCAATGAACCTAGGAACTGTGGTGAACAATCGTTATCTCATAATTCACTGAATATGGACCTTGATGTTTGGTTGTGCTCATCTTATCTTTCCTTCTCCGGTAATACCTATGTAGTGTGACATTTCCCTTAAAACTCTGTTGACAGACTTTGAGAAAAAAATATATATTTACGATCAGGAATCTGCAACTGGAGAATTCCTATTTCTCTGAATGCAAGCATAACTACATTTTACCTAAAGGGTTACATGCTTGGAAGTGCCGCAACAGTGCTGAGCTGAATTTGGCTTTTTTTATTTTGACATTGTGAAAATATACAATGACACAGGTATTTCTCTTCTTAATGTGCTTATTAAAGAGAATAAGAATAAAATAACAGGTTTAGATAATGAGCTGAGGGCTTTAAATGAGATTACCAGTAAAGACCTTTCTTTCACTGATGTGAAACACCAGTACAATGATGTTTTCTCTAAGGCCGATACTAACATTATTTAAAATAAGACACGTAAAGCTCATACTCTATAGAGAAATAGAACTAATTATGAGCTTGGAAAGGCTTTTCCAGTTTTGCAGCAAGGACATGACGACAGAGTGATGTCCTATAGGGACAATTTAGCTTTATCAATGAGATGACTAACAATGTTGATGGAGACAGGATTTTCTTAGATCAACCCAACGTTCGGCGATCAGAGAGGTTAGCCAGCCGACATCAGGATTTAAACCACGGCTCAAGAACCATTCTGAAACCCAGATGGAGAGAGACATCCTCAAGCCAGGGGCAGTGGGTATGGCAGATTCAGATGTTAACACTGTGCAAATTTAGTTGCAATCACTTAATGGACATTAACGTTACGGACACTTTTAAAGTTTTTAACTTGTAATGTTTCTTGGTCTGATTCAATTATGCCCATTTTTAGAAAAGGTTTCAATTTCATTCCTACTTTTAATCTGGACATTGTTCAAGCTATTATATAGTTGAAATTATTCACCATAAAATGTAATCTGAAATTGTTTTTTGCTGATAAAACTGTTTCCACATCCTCAGGGTTTGATGGGTTACATAGAAAGAGTATTTTATGCCATCCACCAACACTCTGGTTTCAGCTTACGAGAGAATTTGTCAGGGACAATTTAGACATATATATATATATATATATATATATATATATATATATATATATATATATATATATATATATATATACTAAAAATAACAAGAGGAAGTTTATCCCTGACAACTTAACTCAAAAGGAAAGGGGGCTTCTGAACACTTTAGCTAAAGACAGATGCATACGCATTATGAAACTGAACAAGGGTTGAGGGGTGGTAGTTATGAATAGTATTGACTACTCTTCCAAAATGTTCCAACGTCCATCTAGTGACAGTACATATCAAAGGGATTCTTTAAATGAAATTAATATAGCCTATGCCAAACTGGAATTTTTCTTCTGGGCATAGTCATGCAAGGAAAAATTGATCATGAGCTATGGGAATACCTGAATGTAGTCCCAAAAGACACAGAAATGCTCATGACCCCCACTATGACCACTTGTCTCATCCAAGGGTTTAAAAACTAACTGAACCTTTGGCTAAACTTGTAGATTTTAAGTGTAAGTCTTTGTTGAAGTCAGAAACCTACATTTTGAAAGATTCTTGGCATTTGCTGGAAACCCTTAATTCATTAGAATAATTGGAGAACGTAACCTTCATTACTGTGGATGTAGTTGACCTTTCTACTGTAATTCCCCATGACACAGTGTTACAGGGGTTCTTTTCTTGCCACTCTGAATACACATCCCTTGCCCCTTGGGACGTTGGAGTGGTCACTTCCCTACTGAACTTAATTCTTTAGAACAATTTTTTTATTTTTTGAGGATAACTTTCTAACATTTATTTTTTATTTTTCGAGAATGAATATTACCACCAAATTTCTGGGGTCAATATGGATGCTACATGTGCCCCTGTATATGCCAATATTGTACTGCAATGTGGAATATGACTGTTTTCATCCCACAGTTTCTCTTTTTGACACACAGTTACTACATGTACCCAGTTGATGTATTAATTTTGTGGAAAGTTAGTTTTAAACAGTGGGGACATTATATTAATTTATGACAGAATTCCACTACATTTTTAAAGATCACCTATTCCACTAGTAGAGACAGCATTAATTACCTTGACATTTCTTTGGGGAAGAATGTGCTCAATGGATGTTACACCCTGACCATCTATAGGAAGGAGACCTTCTCCAACACCTACCTCCGCTTTGAGAGCTGTCAACCCTTTTTTCAGAAAAAGTCTGTTGTCAAGTTCAGACGGTCAGACTTTCACATTTAATATCTGATGACACAACCTTTGACACAGAATTACACCACTTGATTTGTCTATTTCTTGATAGTAGTTACCTTATTTCACTATTAAAGGATATAAAAGCAGAAGTGGAGGGGCACTGACAGGACCGCTTTACACCCATTTTAAGCAGAATAGTAACTCCTAGTATATCCTGCATGGAGATCTTACATGGAGATCTTAACAATGGTAAAGAAGACAGAATCACCCCATTCATTATTGTTCCATTCAGTAATACCAGAAATCAGTACACCAGTGTACTAAAAAGGTGTTGGGACAGTTTTCACTGACCGTCAGTAAACCATTGTAATAAAAAGGTATTGGGACACAGTTTTCACTGACCATCAGTACACCAGTGTACTAAAAAGGTATTGAGACACAGTTTCACTGACCGTCAATACACCAGTGTAATAAAAAGGTATTGGAACAGTTTTCACCGACCATCAGTACACCAGTGTACTAAAAAGGTATTGGGACGGTTTTCACTGAGCATTAGTACACCACTATAATATAATAGGTATTGGGACACAGATTTCACTGACCATCAGTACTCCAGTGTACTAAAAAGGTATTGGGACAGTTTTCACTGACCATCAGTACACCATTGTAATAAAAAGTTATTGGGACACAGTTTTCACTGACCACCAGTACACCATTGTAATAAAAAGGTATTGGGACACAGTTTTCACTGACCATCAGTACACCAGTGTACTAAAAAGGTACTGGGACAGTTTTCACTATCAGTACACCATTGTAATAAAAAGGTATTGGGACACAGTTTTCACTTACCATCAGTACACCAGTATAATAAAAATGTATTGGGACAGTTTTCTCTGACCATTAGTACACCATTGTAATAAAAAGTTATTGGGACAGTTTACACTGACCATCAGTACACCAGTATACTAAAAAGGTATTGGGACAGTTTTCACTGACCATCAGTACACCAGTGTAATAAAAAGGTATTGGGACAATTTTCACTGACCATCAGTACGCCATTGTAATGAAAAGGTATTGGGACAGTTTTCACTGACCATTAGTACACCAGTGTAATATAAAAGGTATTGGACACAGTTTTCACTGACCATCAGTACACCAGTGTACTAAAAGGTTACTGGGACAATTTTCACTGACCATCAGTACCCCATTGTAATAAAAACGTATTGGGACACAGTTTTCACTGACCATCAGTACACCATTGTAATAAAAAGGTATTGGGACACAATTTTCACTGACCATCAGTACACCAGTGTACTAAAAAGGTATTGGGACAGTTTTCACTGACCATCAGTACACCATTGTAATAAAACGTTATTGGGACACAGTTTTCACTGACCACCAGTACACCATTGTAATAAAAAGATATTGGGACACAGTTTTCACTGACCATCAGTACACCAGTGTACTAAAAAGGTATTGGGACAGTTTTCACTATCAGTACACCATTGTCATAAAAAGGTATTGGGACACAGTTTTCACTTACCATCAGTACACCAGTATAATAAAAATGTATTGGGACAGTTTTCTTTGACCATTAGTACACCATTGTAATAAAAAGTTATCGGGACAGTTTTCACTGACCATTAGTACACCAGTGTAATAAAAAGGTATTGGGACACAGTTTTCACTGACTATCAGTACTCTAGTTTACTAAAAAGGAACTGGGACATAGTTTTCGCTGACAAAATGCAAAGATGTCTTAAACCATCTGCAAAGATTATTTATTCCATGGGAAAAAACATCAAGGGTATTCTGGAGTTAGGTGTTGGTAAAACCCCTTTGAGTCACAGTTGTATGCAAATAATGTGTTTTTGTAAAATGTGCAGGTACATAAATACGGGTCCTTATGCTGTTGTGTACACTTATGGGAGAACCATACCATGTTTGAGAAAAGTGAATTATAACACTACCCATATTGTGTATGTGGCTTTATGTGGCTCCTGTAATGCATTTTATGTGGGGAAAACCATTAAAAAGTTGAGGAATAGAATACATGAACATATCTATGATAGCGACAGAAAAAAAATATTAACGCTTTCTATAGGTACACTATTGTTTGATCAGAATTTAAGATGTTTTCCTTCTTTGTTGTTGACAGAGTTATGGTGACCTCTTTGTGTGGGGACGCTGAGACTTTATTAGAGCTCAAAGAGTTAACCTGGCAGATGAGGCTCAATGCCTCACTAGTTCTGGATATTAATGACACTATTTCCATGTCTAGTCTATTAAGAACTAGAGCAGCTCTCATTTAAGTTAATTATTTATATCACCTAATGTGTGCCTTTGTTGAAGGTTGGGCGTCGGGCTGGCACCTCGGCACTGTAAAAATCGACTGCCAATCATTAGTGGACTGGAGTTCCGCTGTGGCGACCCCTAATCGGGAAAAGTCGAAAGAAAAACAAACATTTATATCACCTAATGTACTTTAACAGTTATTTGTTTTATTTTGTGTTTTGTGCTGCTGTGTATTGTTGTAATGTAATTTACATTTAATACTTGTTCATGCTTCTTGTGAACTATATTTTACTTTACTTCTTTTGTCTTTTGTTTGCTTGAATTACTCAGAAGTGTAGCTTATTAACTCATTAATTTCCTAATATTTTATTGATCTTGGCTTCTTATTGGTGGCTAGTCATTTATATGCTCTTGCTTTTACTTAACCAACACTATGAAGAAGTCATTCATTGTAAAAGAATCATTTTATCATTTTGTGGTTAATAAAAGTTAAACAGGATTAGAGTACTTTGGTGGCATCCTCCTTTCATTGATGTGCTCTGCTTCACATAAATTGAAAGTTTATTCCAGAGCTGTGGCAATCTCTGGGAGACATACCTGTCTCTCCAGCATGTTCTGTTAATGTCAATGACGATGTTGAGATCCGTAGAGTGAGTGACTCTAGTGCCATTTGATTTGTGGATGTGCAGCATTTCAATCAAGTTGTGGTCAGAGACTGCCCTGTAGACCAGGCACAAGTTGCCCCCAGTAGGCTATATGATGCAGAGTGCAGTGACAGGGCTTTCAGTCTATCCACATAGGTCATGGTTTGGAGGTCCTGTACCTTCTTAGTGAGAAACCTCTGTGGTCTCTCCAGTTGCTGCAGGTATCTGGAGAGATACATGCAGAAGAGAGCATTGTACTCTATTATTGTCTGAATAGTCGAGTAAAGTGGGGTTATAACATCATTAGACCTGGATGTAATACCTTTACATATGAGATGTGCAGTGTAGAAGGTTTTCCTTACCACCGTGGAAACCTGGTGGCCAAAGTTCAGATTGCTGTCAACCTGTGTTCACAGATCTCACACCACTGGATTTGAACTTAAATGGGTGCTGTCCATATTGTAACTAATGGGGACTTCCGCATTACCAAGTGGGATAATAGTGCATTTTTTTCCATTTAGTTGTAGGCTGTGATTTTGGCACTAGTCATTTGTTTGTGTTAGCCCCTCCTGTAATATGTTAACATCATTGGGAGACTCATTGTTTACAATCATCAATGAACTTAGTAAGTCAAAGGCCATCTACTTTAGCCTGGACTTCCCAGAAATAGATTCCAAATAGTAAAGGGCCCAGTACAGATCCTTGAGGTACACCACTGGTGATGGGTATACTTGTAGAGGTGGAGTCACCAACATTGACAATATGTGTTCGGTTGGTGAGCCAATTAGCTGCCCATCTAATGATGTAAGGGTTAACACCTAGATGGGAAAGTTTTCAATGATACCCAAGTGGGGGATTGTGTCTAAGGCTTTGGCTAGGTTCAGATAGGAGTTATGCACTGTCTTGCCCTTATTCAGGCCTTTGGTGACATTCTTGAAGAAGTTTGGTTGGGTCTAGAGTTTGAAGGTCACCTATGTCCTTGTTGATAAGGTTCATGATGATCCTTTCCATGGTCATGTAGATGAAGCTGGTTAGACTTATGGGCCTATAGTTCCCGGGGTCGGTTGATGCCCCCCCCCTTTATGTAAGGGGATTACTGTTGCTGTTCTCCATTCTGCTTGTACAAACAGTACAGGCTATGATTAAAGAAAATGGCTAGTGGGTCAGCTAGGTCCTGTTTTAGACTGCTTAGCAACCTGAGATGTTATTTGGTCCCATTAAGGCAGTGTTTTTGGCCTTGAAGAACACAGATGTGACTTGATCTCTAGAGATACCAGGTAGAGAACTGGTGTCAGGTAGGGTCTACTTCACGTTGTTGTAAGCTGCAATATCAAGTCTGATATTGTCGGCACGACAATATCGAAAGTGAAGAACATCGTGCAAGTAAACAGAAATCTCCATAAGGAAAGATTTCCATTTACCTCAATGTAGTGCGGTCTCGGAGTTGGTATATTTAAGTAGGGGGGGTGTGGGGGGGTGCAGGGGGGCTTGCCCCCCTGCCTACACCATTTAGTTTTTAAAAAAAATTTTTTTTTTTGTACGTTATTCGATGTTTTATTTCATCGATCAATTGTTTGACCTTTATTGATTAGATTAAGTAAACTTTCGATAACGTGATATAGATGCGTCAGGTATGCTTTGGTGTATAGCTGGTGGGGATGAGAGGGGTGAAGTTTGCACCAAATCTGTCAGCTAGCAGGTTGGCAATTTTCTTCTGTACAGTGTAAGTGGTACTATCTACTACCAATTTGGCACATAGGTGGGCACTCTTTTTTAGTTTTTGGATGTAGTTGAAGAATACCTTATGATTGTCCTTAGCTAGGCATGTTATTTTAGCATCCTAATTAGCTTTGGAGGACTTTATAACACTTCTGATTTGCTTGTTCAGTCTGTGGAGGGAATTCTTTCTCTGCAGAGGCAGTTGCCTCTTGTTCTTGGATGTCATTTTCTTCCTTTTGTTATACAATCTGTTTATACTAGATGTCTACCAAGGTGGCATTTTTTCAAGAGGGCCTGATTTTAATCTAATCAGGTACAGCCAAGTCTAAACAGTTGCTAAGATGATTATACAGGTCATTTTAGTACATTTCTGCATAGGAATCATTATTGTCTATGATTGCAGGGGGTATACAACTTTTTATACCATCACTTAGTAGACTGTAGTTTGCTTTGGAGAAGTTCCTTAGTTTTTTACTCCTTTAGGGGTGTGGAGTCCAACTGTTACTTTAAACAAGACTGATTTATGGTCCATCCTTACCAGGAAGGGCATCACACAGGGGGCAGTGCAATGGCTACCCATGTTGGTGAGTACCACATCAAGGACATTAGAGCACCTTGTGGAGGTGCAAACTATCTGTTCCAGAGCATTTGCATTAGCAAAGTCCAGAAACCTCTGGGTGAGCAGGTTTGAACTTGTGTATGTTACCCGGGGGGGGGGGGGGGGGTAACTGAAATCTCCCATGACTAAGTTATTTGGCTGTATGGTGAATGAGTCCAGTAAGTCCAGGCAGGCATTATGCTTTTCTTGGTTCATGGATGGGGATCTATAGCTAGCGATAATGTGGTAGGGTGTTTTGCCTATAGTTAATTGGGCATGGAGCAGTTTGAGAGAGTTGTACTGTTTGATCAATCTTGAGGTGTAATTGGCTATAATGAAGATGGATACACCTCCACCTTTGGTTCGTTCACCCTCATTCTGAGGTCTGAACTTGTGGAAGGCATTGTAGCCTTGAACAGCTGGAGTGCTCTCCATGGCCTTGAACCATGTTTCAGTGACTGCACAGACCTCTGCATCTTCCAAGGTGAAGAGTGCTTCCAGAGAATGCAGTTTTATGCTCAGATTCCTAGCATTAAGCAACAGAACCTTGAGTTTATCTCAAATGGATTTTGCTATGCTGGAAATGTTGTTGCTTTCACCTTGCCTAA
Organism: Protopterus annectens; assembly: GCF_019279795.1. NCBI lineage: Eukaryota > Metazoa > Chordata > Ceratodontiformes > Protopteridae > Protopterus > Protopterus annectens. The sequence goes on from NC_056744.1 coordinate 281,173,019, forward strand.
AAAAGGCACTATGTGAGTTAGGCACTAACCAGTATCCAAATGCCTAGGGGTGAATGGTGCAGACCATCTCTGGCAAAGCATCATGACCTGTCAACCATGTCTTCCCAGGCTGACAAATACTGGATCATCCTGGACTGACACCAGAAGCTAAGCCAATTGTTGAAGTCAATCATTTTCTGTTTATAATGTGGCATCATCCTGGATGGAGGTAGAATGCTGGTAACACCTGCCTCGGACACATAATCTGACAATTCAGTCATGTCTCTCTATGTCCAGGGAGGCATGTCTCAAGTCATTCACCCCAACAAGGACTATGACAGAGTCATAATTGTACTTGTTGAGTGACTTGAGTGCATGCGTGAGCTGATGGATCCTGGCACTGATAGGCAGCTGACTGTGACCTTCTCCTTGTCCAGCCTAGTGAAGGGGACATCTGTGTGTTTCACTATGGAGTCTCCTATGAACAAGACATTAAGTTTTGAGAATGTTTTGCCTTAGGGCCTTATTTGGTGAGACATTGATATGTGTGTTATATGGAGTAGTTTCTATACATGTTGAGTTGTGTGCAGATAATTTGCTCTTGGGAGGTCTCTGATCTTTTTGTAGGCGTCTAGTGAGTACCTCCGCATATGTGGGTTTATGTGTCATGTCCTGAATGTGTGTGTGAGGTGAAGTGCATGAGCTGACAGCCTGTTTAATGTCTTGTTTTTTGTTACGTGAGAGGATTGTTGCCAAATTGGTAGTGTGATCACATCTTTCACATACAGTATTTGTTTGTTTCAGCCCCAAGGGGTTCTCAGTATACATAAAGCAATTACTACATTGCCTCAGATGCCCAAGTCAGTCAGACTGTCTAGAGAAATGGTGGGTAAGTGACCATCCATAATGGCAGGTTTATACCGTAGTACTGTTGGGGAGTGGGTAAGTTAGATCAGTTTATGATGTAGAAATAAACGAGGGGCTTATGCTGTTGACAGTTTAGGGTGAGGAGCTGTGGCGATGCTGCTCAGTATGTAGTTGAGTTGTCTGCAGAGCAACAGGGGACTTGGGATGGTTCTACTAACAGACATCTAGGGGAAATTTAAGTTTCCAGGTGTTTGTGTCTATACAGGGCAGTGCTAACCCACATTGCAAGATGCACAGCTACGAGCAAACATGAAGCTTAAATACAGGCAAAATAGAACAGTTTTACGGCAAACTACCAATAGGAAAGCACCAAACTGAGCCTCTCCTGCCCAGCTTAGATGGAACCTGAGCTACATACTTCTGCCACAAGGGTGCAGGCAGGCCCTTTTAATGTAAGATGGCTGGTTTAGAGTACAGTGATACCATTCTAGAGTCAACAAGTTTGAATCTAGCCTATGCTATATAAGGCAGTAGTACAGAATTTCAATGTGCAGAAAAAAAATGCAGACACAGTCAGCAAAAATGAAGCAGCAATTCAAATAAATACAGTTAAAAAAGTGCAATACCGGCTTTACATATGCTTATTTTTCAGTTGTTTGCAGTGGATGCCTTGGATTTCAGTTGAGATATACTCCAGATCTCTGGCTAAAATCACTAAACTCTGAGTAGCTCCCATTAACTGACTGTGTTGGTTGTGTAGTTCTCAGACCATGTTCAGCCATGACCTGAGCCAAATATGTAATTACAAATTTCAAATACAGTTATGATTCTTCAATATTGTATAGTGAGGTGAGTATATGCTATCAGGGCATTATACAATGTAATATTTTATATTATAAGCTATACATTTATCTCTTGGTGATAATAAGCAATGTAAGCACTTATTTATCTCCTATTTTCTAATCAAATCCAAAATTAAAACAACTAGCATGTACCAGGGTGAATTTGTATAAAAGCAGAATTTATTATAATATTAGAAATAAATAATATGTTAATGATAGAGTAGGCATTAATTAATAAAATAAAATTGCTGTACAGCAGTAGGGCATTAAAAATAACTTACATTACTTTCAGGCAGCATAGCCAGGCTTGCAACATAATACAAAGTTATGGGGCTCAGGGAAGTATAAAAAATAACAGCAGGAGTGATCCATAAATTCAGACAGTTGAGAGGGATGGTGAGTGTTCATGTTGGGCGGGGGGTGCTTTAGGACAAAGCTAGGTGGAACACTGGATGACTCCAGAGAGACATTTTAAACTAGTTGGTGGACTAACATAAAAGTTTAAATAGAACAGCAAATTTAACATCATGATCCACTTTACAAACAATAAGTGAAACTGTAATGAATGGCATGATTTACTGTAAGGATCCATGATTTATGAGGGTGGGGAAAAACATAAGGAAAGCCACTGGGGAAACACTGCAGACATTCTGTCAAATTTGGAAGAAGTAAAAGGTATGTCAGTATTGTGTGTGTGTGTGTGTGTGTGTGTGTGTTTGTGAGACAATAAGAGAAATATGAAATGCTGGTTATTATGTATGTAATGTATATGGTTTGGAGAAATATATGTGACCATTTAAAATGCTGGAACTCACAATACTGACTCCCAGGAATGTGGAGACTGAATGACCAATAATCTAGACTTATTTCTTAAATCTCTACCCCATACTTAACATAATTAAATCTGAGGTCATTGTACCTTCATTGTACCTTCAGTTAAAGAGACTTTTCCCTCACAACTGCCTTCTGCAACATGATCCATGTGTTCATTGTAGCTGAATCTTCAACATGATCCATGTGTTCATTGTAGCTGAATCTTCAACATGATCCGTGTGCTCATTGTAGCTGAATCTTCAACATGATCCGTGTGTTCATTGTAGCTGAATCTTCAACATGATCCGTGTGTTCATTGTAGCTGAATCTTCAACATGATCCGTGTGTTCATTGTAGCTGAATCTTCAACATGATCCGTGTGTTCATTGTAGCTGAATCTTCAACATGATCCGTGTGTTCATTGTAGCTGAATCTTCAACATGATCCATGTGTTCATTTTAGCTGAATCTTCAACATGATCCGTGTGTTCATTGTAGCTGAATCTTCAACATGATCCATGTGTTCATTGTAGCTGAATCTTCAACATGATCCGTGTGTTCATTGCAGCTGAATCTTCAACATGATCCATGTGTTCATTCTAGCTGAATCTTCAACATGATCCGTGTGTTCATTCTAGCTGAGTCTTCATTTTCTTTGATTTGCTAAACACATAATGGTCAGTAGCAGTTTTATTACTGAGATTATGAAGAAAGCAGGCTCTTACATTTACACTTTAACTCCACAACATGTCAACATTAGATTTTTTATAATTTAGAGCTGTCTGATCTATTAACCTCAGAGTTTCATAATTCCCTAAGCTGGCATCATACAGAAGCTATAAGCTTTACAAATTTACCAATTTGAGGTAAGATGGCTAGCAAACTGGTTGAAAGACCAAACCCACACAGTGTAAATTGCAGGTGCTTCATAAAGCAGAGGTATCCATTGGGGCATAGTGCTGGTACTTCTTCTGTTCAGCATTTACTTATTAGATCTCCAAGCAGAGAGCCAAGATGCAGGGCCAGTCTGCAGATGACTACAAAGTGAGGATTGTTGTTAAGTCAACATATGATATTCAAGCCCTCCAGAATGAACTCTTCCATGTAAACTCTTGGACTATTAAAAATAGTCTCAAACTAAATGCTAAAATGTAGTTTCATCACTTTGGGTAGACAACCCTTCCCCTTGTCACACTGTATAGATAACATACCACTATTAAATGAAAATGTAATCAGGGACCTAGGAATCTGAGTTGATATATGTCTCTGTCTTGACCATTATGTGGCAATAGCTGTCAGGAAATTTTCTTTAGCCCAGCTAATTGCTAAAATAATATCATCAACATCTAAAGAGGTAATCATTCCCTTATACTTAGCATAGCTCAGACTGATTATTGAGTACAATGCTTGCTTGGGAATGCCTCTCATTAAACATTTCAAGCAATTAGAAAAACCCCAAAGCTTTCCTAACCAATAAGATCACAGGCCTAAAGTCCCTGAGTTGTCTAGAGAGGCTGCAATCTGTGCAATGTTATTCTTTTAAAGTCTTGTAGACTTTTATGGAGAGATCATTGTCTCACTTACTGCACCTTTAGAGATTTGATTGTCCTGAACCTCCTGTATCTCTATAAGTTAAATGGATCCATCAGTACTTGAACCAGGGGCCTAAATCTTCACCAACATATAAATAAAACACAGTGGAGGGACAGGTGTATAACTCCATGCCTCCCAAACATCTGCAATAAATTCGCCCTGTGCATTAAGCAGTGAAACTCACCATCTTCCTTTAAACACATCCATGATGATTGGATGGGCATCCAAAAATTGACTCCATGTTTGACTGGTATGGCTGTATTGAGGAAAGGAGGTGCAACCTGAGGGATGACACTGGGCAGGTGCACATGGGCATATGGCTTACTGGGCTTAGAATATGAATGAATCTATGAATTGTACTGTTTCTCTGTGATTTTCTTGATTCTTCTAATGTAAGGACTGCATATTTTGTTTCTTCCAGCTTATCTATAGTAGTTATATCTCTTATTCCTTTTTAATTGTCTTTATTTCAGATGAAAGAAATACTTGAAATCTGTGTGTTTTACTGTAGGATTACCACATATCTCAATATCAGCAGGACAGTCCCTGTTTGCCCAACTACGTACAGAAAAAAATGACAAATTGCAAAAATGTAAGATTTTAAAACAAAACTAAATAAAATAAGTTTCTTAAGTTTCTACTAACATTGCATAAAACAGTTGTTCTGCATCTGTAACATCTTAATATTTTATAGAAAAAAATTAAATTCTTCAAGAGTGATCATTTATTTTTTCAGAAAAATGACCTATAGTCCTTTGAACTCATTACGGGTATTGTTTGTCCTGCAAAAATCTCACCTTTCCATTAAAAATGCTTCACTTTGGACATGTGAAAAGGGGGAAGCTGCATTTATTGTAGAATATAGTCCCAGCTATTTATCAGTGCAGACTTCTGATGTTGCAACCAAAAATTGCATGCAGATATGCTACTCTGGATCCCTGTCAGCATTTAGCAATTCAGATTTCTTTTTTTTTGTTTGCTTTGTGATTGACAGTTTCAGTAGTTTATTAATAAACGTTTTTGTCACATTTACTTACACAGTCAGCCCTTGCTTCTCCCTACCTCGCTCGTTCTGTACTGGTGTAACTTGAAAAAGGGACAGGGATTTCTTAGTTTGTAGTTTTTATCTTGCTTCTTGTCATCTTCTTGAACTTTCCAAATTAAACAAAAATACCACATTGACATTGCTTTTGATACCTATTTTAAAGGCTATGTTAAGCACTCATATGTAGGTTGATCTGCTGTTTTGTTTATAACACTTCTCTTAAATGTGTTTACTTTGATTCATTTAAATCTGTAAGTATAATGTTTATATACCTTTTTGTTTTCACTGTTTAATTTTTTCTTTTAGTTCTGATGTTCTAAATATATGGCTGTATCATGTGACTTATTCATGCAGCAGCATATTTCTGTGCAACTGTCTTTTCAGACTGTTTGTCCCAGAAGGATGGAAACCATCCACATTTCAACATCTGATATTTGTATTTAACGGTATTTTCTGTTTAAACCATTGCTATTTTTTTTCTTAACACCCATTCCTGTCCTAAGTGCAAATACCATCTGCTTTTCAAAGTCTTTCAAATATTTTGCACTATGTTTGAATCTCAATTAATTTTGAGATAAATGTTTTAGCTTCCATAAGAGCTAAAGGAAGGAAATGAATTTCAAATGCAGTTTTATTTGCCTAATTATACACAACCTTGGTTGAGATATACACCTGTATTCATAGACATTTTACACAATGCACATAGTTGCAGGTAGTGGGAATGCACACTGTGTATGTGATTCAAGGACACAGATAGAAGAGCTGTTCGGTATGAAAAATAATGTGATATACAGTACATGGAAATGACCACATAATTATATGGAAATGTGGAAAGTCATGTAAATGAGGCACACCGGTTAAGAAAACCGATGTAGTTATTTGTATATATTAATTGCAATAGAGCACTGATTTCAGTGGACTAATTTCAGAAACAGCCAAGGGTTGCAAACTCCTGATGGCATTAAATATGTAACAGTGATTCAGAAAGATATAATGCAGGTCTGCTACAATACTGCACAGTTCTATTGTAAACACTGTGGATTTTTGTGTACTGGGTTATGAATATGCTAAGAGTAACACCAGTAAGACCATGACTGACAGATTTGAGGTTAAGGAGCAGGATTGCCAACTGGTAGATCTGGGTTTGAAACCTGATAGGGACACAACTGTGCAGCAGCAGTATCTGTGCAGAAGAAAGGTCTGGCAATCTACTTTGTTAATGTGTCACTAGAACTCCATGGGGCCTACCCAGACAGTCACCATCAGTAGTTTTTGACTCAGGGACATCTAACTTTCTTAACTTAACAACAAGCAAGCTGCACATGTGCTAGTCACCATTTTTGGAGTTACTAAGAACCATAAAGTACTGTTGGTGCCCAAGAGCACATGACACAGCCATTAAGCAAAAGAAGTACCTGGGCAATACCAACACAAACACACCAACAGATCAAATGTAGAATTATCATTGTTATTTTAAGGATTTGCATGTTTAATTAGTGACAGGAAATTAGTCATTTCATTTGAACCAATAGGTATAAATGACTGGGTATTTAAAATCTATTTTTGATTTTTGTGGTTTATTCTGAAGAAGTCTCCATTGTGTGATGAAAGAGCTGAATAAATGACTTATTTTTACTCATTTGGTGCTTGACTTTGATCTTTTTGCATGTTTGTGTTGCCGTTGCCTAGGCAGTTATTTTGGTTATTATCTTTGGAGTTATTACCTGTGACATTGTGCATTGCAGCATCCATAACACAGCAGGTGGTACCTTCTGCACCATAAATACCAACACTTGAGAGTCCATCAGGTAGTGTACTAATAATGGGTTGGCAGGAAGACCATAGGAGAGCTAGTCAAACTGTGCTACTCCCAAGTGGAATCAGAAAGATTCATGGATTGTCTATCCCAGTCTACACAAAGGAATGTGAAGCATTAACCATCTTAGCTACAGGGATCTTTCAGGGACCAGTGTGGACACATTAGGCATAACATAGGTACCAGCCTTATAGCTTCTATACCAGTTCATTGACATCATGTGGCACCAGGTGCAGGAGAAAACTTGGATCCCCAGGACTTCAGAGGAAAGAACTGCCCTTATGCAGGTGTTTTACAGCATGACCCATTTCTCTGAGGTCTTCTGACCCACAGATTGTAGACATATTTCCATTATTGCCCCAAGTGGTCACCAGGGTCTGAGATATACAAGTAGGAAGGGCTTGCACTCTCTTAACTGCCAAGTGATGTGTAATGCCTTGGGTATTGTTTATAAAATATCTGTGCACCACCATGGAAGTTCCCATGATTCAAACATGCAGCACTTCTGGCCTATAGCACCACTACAGTCTAGAGGGATTTCCCACAAATTTATCAAATTGGTATGCCCATGCTTAGGTGTGCTACACAGAGGAGTTTACAAACATACCATGCAATCTGGGAGCAGGATGCATATAATGGTGTAACTGTTACATGTTGCCGGTGATGCTGGATATACTCTGGGGCATTGAGCAATGACCTGCATCCCAAGGCCAGACCATGGCAGTTATGATGTACTATACTACCTTTGTAGAAATGCATTATATCACTGGCAACTGAACGGATATCTCTGCTGCCTTGACACATCAGATAGCATGCTGTAATATACAGCAGACACCTGCAGAAGAATCTTTGTGGTATGTGCCATGCTGTGTAAAATGCTAGAAGGTTGTGAGTGTCATGGATCAAAACGGATATCGTTCAATTTTTTATTCAGCTGAGTTAAGTGCTTTTCATCTTAAAAAAAACATTTTCAGATGTGTGGCTTGTTAAAATGCAAGATCTCTTTATACACACTATTCTTTTTGCAGAGGTGGTTTCCGGGCTCCAGCCTACCAATCAGGGTAGTTTCTTGGGATAATTGACTACTGCAATCCAATGGTGATTGAGTTATAGGGGTTCAATGAAATGATGGAACTGCCATCCTCATTTAAATAGGTGTATCTCAGTGGTGGAATTAAGGATTGCCACTGACTGGTTATTTGGAATCATGCCACCAAATCCATCTTTGCATCCATATTGCTAAAACTACTGTGAATGTCATTAGCTCCAGATCTTAGCCATACCTCTAAAGCAGAGTCATTTTTTAGTCATAGTTCCTTTTCACTGTTCATCTTGAATGTCTAAAGGAGTACATTAATAATAACCTGCAACCTTCTTCTCAGATTTGTTCACTTTAAATAGCCTAAGGATCACAGAACATTTTGCCCACTTTTACAGGGCACAGATCTAGCTTACTATATATATATATTAGTTGACAAATGTTTCTCTAATAACTAGAACCAGGTTTAGAGGGAGCAGACCTTTTTGTCTTCAAAGCTTTTGGAGTGTGATTAGCTGTCTGCTTTATCTTCCTGTCCAATTTTGCCAGTAGTTGTAATGCTTACCTGTCTTAATAAATTTAACATGGCTTGTAACTTGGGTATATGTGACTCCCAGTCTCCTCAAGAAATGGCTATGTAATCAAGCTACACTGCTGAGTACCTGGCCTGAGGTTTCAGAGCTTTATTTCTAAGCCTTTGAAAAGTAGCAGGAACTCCATGAACTCCAAATAGTAAGTCATTACAATGTAAAAAAATCTTAGGATTGGAGAATGTTCTTTTTTCTTTGGCTTCAGAGATTAAGGGAATCTGCCAATATTTCATTATTAAATCTATCATGGTCAAAAAACTTGCTTTGCCTAACCATCTGTTTAAGAATGGTTCACCAAAGCTCTTAACTGTTTTATTTAAAAAAACTGGCAAAGCAAGTGTATTACTCTGAACAAAATCAGAGTTCCCTGGTTCACAATGATTTCTTTAGCAAATTATGCCTTGGAGAAAAGTAACACTAATTCTGTGGGTCTATATTAAACAGGCGAATGCTTACTTACCCGAACGTCTAAACGTCAACCCGTCTTCATCGAACCATGAAAACATCGATCGTCCAGAAGAGCGAAAGCAGAAACATTGAATCGTCATGGTTGGCCTTCTGCGGTATAGCTCCATAAGGTAAGTGTGCGATAGTTATGGACCTTAGGGTTAGGGTGCAGGTTAAGGTAAGTGCATAGATGGTAATGTATGTTAGATTTAGTGTAGGGTTTTGTTAAGTGTATGTGTGTGGATTATTTAGTTTGTTTGGGTTTAGCTTTTTAAGGTAAGTGTACGATAGTTACGGACCTAGGGTTAGGGTGCGGGTTAAGTTAAGTGCATACATGGTGGTATATGTAAGATTTAGTGTAGGGTTAGAAGTAAGGTTTAGTTTAGGGTTAAAAGTAGGGTTTTGGTTAGTGTATGTATGTATGTGGTTTATTTAGTTTGTTTGTGTTGGTAGTATGTAATGGGCGGTGGGGTTGGACAAGTATGATAGTTCAACTTTTTAAATTTCGCGGTTTAGGGCATTTGGTGTTTATGCAGTTCGATGATGATGGGTCTACATTTAGGTATTCGATGAAGTAAGCATTCGACTTTATAATATAGACCCTAATTCTGTAGCCATTGACTCAGCAATGTTTTTTTTTTCAACTGAACTTTATCTGATTTTAATCATTTAAGAGAAACATAATGCATGTTTTAAATTATTCTTCCAACTAAATTAACAGTTAACCATTAATGAAAAAGAAAAACTATTAAGATAACAAAACTATTTGTACTATTTAGATCATGATTTGCCCAGTACCTATAGAAATATTAATAACTTTAATTGGGTGACAAGGAATAGTTAAAGACTTCTAGATTGTTTCACCATTACATTCTTTAACATTGTTCAGGCCCCCCTTTAAAAGAAACCACACCAAACACATAAAGCCATTTGATGACCTTTATTGAATATTATTAGATAATAAACTTTATTCACACAGAAACAACAACAATCATCTTCATTGATATGCCAAAATGTGCCTACTTCCTCTAAGCTCTACCACTTAAACCTGCTATAAGTCCCTCCTCCCCTACATCACTTCCCCTAAGCTCCCTTTCTCTTTAACCCTTTAACAACTACAACCAAAGCCTACAATCTAACCTACCTCCCAAAACACTCAAATCATTAACTTCCTACAGCTATACCCCCCTTACTACCTGAACGTGGGACCGGGACAACTTAGTTTGTCCCAAACTTCATTTACCTAACATACGTGACCATTGCTGTAGAAGACTATATGATGAACTTAGCTGCTTAAACAAGTAGTCAATATTATTTAAGCATTACCTGAATGATGATCCTATTTCATGAGTGGAGATTGTTCCAGACCATTTCCAATGCATAGTATATAGTCATTTTGTCACACTGGCGAGGGTCCATGGCACTTCCATAATTTGGCAGGTCCCACTTCACTTTTGCGGGGAATTCTCACGATCCAGAATTCTCATCCCCATTGGGTGTTAATCCATAGTCTTTTCTCCACTGTCTTCCTTATTAAATCCCAGATGTACTTGATCTTTAAGCAGCTCCAAACCATATGAATATTGTCCACTGTAGATTGTCCACATTTTCAGCAACGACTATCCCCTTGCTTTCCCATTCACCACTGCTTAATAGAAGCTGGGTACCATTTAAAGAAAAGTTGCAATTGCTGGACATAGTACTTTGGCCATATTTTCAAACAGTGTTGCACACTCCATGATTTCTCTCAAAATGGCTAAGTATATCTCCTCTTGCCTGCACCATCTTGCCTTCATAAGGCATTTTATTTCTTCTGCTTTATGCTCTCAAATATCATTATAGATAATACTTGTTCTACTTGAGTTGATGGTGACCTACTTTTGCCACTGCAGAATTCTGTTATGATTCCCTAGGTGTAGGACACTTTTAGTCCAAATGCTATAAATTTGAATGTAAGTAAACCAGTCATGTATTCTCACATCCAATTCTAGTTACAAGACTTCCTTACTTTTAATATGCTAGTTGAAATCTAATAATGTTAGCTGGAACTACTCTCTTATGCTTTTAGTTATCCACCTGTTTGCCCAGGCATTAGCTATTGACCCACCTTTATTTATGGATGGTGCCATATAATATTAGTTGAACAAGAAAGCCCTGCGATCTTCACACATTCTTCATAAATCTACATTAGCCATTCCCATGGAATTCCTAATGTGACATCTATCAGCACCAGATTTTTTAAAGGGGGTACTACTTCAGAAAACTAAGGCTCATAGTCAATAAATGCTACAATGATTTAGTAACAATTATTAGATTTTAACAATAGACTGCAATGGTTAGCATTGTTGCCTCACAGGAAGAGGTTCTCCAGTTCGATTCTCAGCTGGAGTGTTTTTTGTGTGGAGTCTGCATGCCCTCCCTGTGGTTGAGTGAATCTTTAAAGACATGCAGCTAGGTGCTTGTGAGTGTGCATGTGCCTTCTTTGATGGATGGGTGCCAGGCTGGCAACTTGACACCATAAAACACCATTACCAATCAATCTGCTGACTGGTGATCTGCTGTGGTGACCTCCTAACCGGAAAAAGCCGAAAGACATTGCTATTAGATTTTAACAATGGGACAAGATTCACGGCTATCCATTCAAATAGGACTTCAATAATAGGCATAAGTATCTCAGACTTCCTAACCAAGGATGGGGTGCTGTCTCTTGGCATTTAGAACAAGCTGCACAGAAACTGTGCAGTATTCTTCATTACATCAGCCCAATAAAAGGATAGCTAAAATATTCATTTTGGTTTTGTTTGCCTTATGTGTCCCCTCAGAATATAACTATGTGCCACTTTCATGTTTACAAGTGTTCTAAAAGGTTATGGAACTAACAGCTGGTGCAGTATTTCTTCTTTGTATTTGTTTACCTTGGACAAGTCTTTCCTCAACTCAAAATATGGGTATGGGATATTGCCTGTCTGTACATCTGCTAATCCTTCTATTCTGTTTATATTTCTATGGCCCTGTGCAATATATCTTCTTCTTCTTCTGTCCACTCCTCTTTTGTAAACATTTCATTGTTTATCTACAAAGTCAGGAGCAGAATTTAGCTACATCATCTATGAATATAGATCTAGGTATAGGTGTTTCTTCTTTTCCTATTCCTTCCTGTGCAAAATGCAGATTATGCAGTTACTTTCCATTGCTTTTGGTTTTAGCAGACCTTTAATTTCAGTGCAAGTAACTTCTGTCGCTTTAAGTATCTGTTAATGAGAGTTGTCTTTCTGACTTGCTGTCTGTTTTGACATTACAGATGGAAACTTTGGAATCTGTTTAGATTTCCTTTCATTTCTTAGTAGGTTTATTGTTCTGTCTCCACACAGACAACCTTCATTATATTAGTAGCTGGAATATTTTGAGGAGTTTCCATTTCATGCACTATAGGCAATTTTCTATTTTTCTGATCTAACTTGATAATCATGGTTTTCTGGCAAGACTCAGTAACAGTCTTCTTTTAACACATAGGTTGTTCTATTCCTTCTAGACAAAGCTAGATTATAGCTCCTTTTGAAGTATCTGCACCTATCCTTTTCTCTTTACCATGACTGTATATTCTTAACAGTGTCAGGTTGCCCTCCCTCCCATTTTTACGAAGGGTATATTTAGGCCAGAGAACATCTGTCTGTGCTCACGCCCCTTGAACTTTGACCTATGTTGACATCATGAGCCAAACTGAATTTCTAAATGTACTATACAATACTCCTTCCCCTGTTTGTGGAAACATATTATTTCCACCTTGCTCTTCCCATGTGTTTCATATCTATAGATATATGTTTTCTTAATAAGTATGACTCATAATTAGTAGCCCATTTAGTCCCTTCTCATCCACCAGTACTGTAAGCAGGACTGTAGATGGTCATCTCTCACCCTTCGTACTTCTCTGCACTGGAGCTCATTTCAACTCAAAGTTAAGAAACAATTTGAAGACCGCAACCTTCCAATAACACTCTTCTAAGAAAATGTAGTAGTATAGCAAGCTGCTTGCTACAAAGCTAAAAAGCCATTTGCTATGGTTGAAGCAACACAAACAAAGTGCTTCAGTTATTCAACCCTGATGTCAGATGCAATATCGGCATTCTTATATGAAGTGAGATGTCCATACAGCTTCATAAACCAATGCCCCTATTGTAGTCCCACATGATAAGCATCTGGCAATTGTACCCTCCAAGAGCTTGATCCATGGGCGGCTGCCCCTTCTCCCCGCCCTATTTATGCCTCTGATTGTACATTTGGCTAAATAGATAGTGGTGCAGTGATAATACATTGCTACTACTGTTCTTGTATGTACTTTATGTCATTCAGTTGGTACCTTTTCATTACCAGCATGTTGACTAGAAGTCATATTTTCCACAGGCACAGCATTTTCATTTTCGTTACTCTCATCATGGTAAAAAAATCACTTTTTTGATAGACACACCTTTTGTATTAAGTTAAAAAGTGTAAGACCTTTTTTGTTGACCCAAATGTTTAGTATGGTCTGCACCAGAGTATCTATGAGCTTTTCTAGTTGTGGTAAAATATAACAGTTCACTTGGAAAAACAAAATCTCTCTCTGTCTTTCTTTGGGTGGGGTAAACACTCCAATAATATTTCTCTCTTCGCAGGTGAGGCATAAACAGAAAGCAGCAAAAATTCTTTCTTTTTAAGTGGAGAAATGAGTTCTTGCACTTGCAGGCTGTGATGCTGGAACAGGAACAACAGTTCACTTTAGTCTATATCTGTAGACTAAACTGCATCCACTGACAGCTACCAGTGTAGCAGGTATAACCCACTGAAAATACCATTGTAGTGCAGTTTATATGTAGCAAAATGTAAACATCAAAGCTCATTTCAAACCTACACAGAACATTAGCACACTGTTGCTTGTCCCACTTCTGGTCAAGGTATAGTTTAGCAGTGTTTTCAATGCCAGCTGTAACATTTTTCAGCAATCTTCGTAGTTCACAGACTTGGCATTCTTTTTAGGTCAAATTGCCTTGCAGTCCATAAGAACATATAGAAACTTCCTGACTCACTAGAGTAAATCTCCAGTACTTTTTCAGATACTTATAAAACTTTCACAACTTCTTCTGATGTAGGTCTACAAAGGATCTTCACTCTAAACCTCAAAATTCCTCTCTGACAGGCAAATGTCTCTAATCATTGTGGACACAAGACTTCATTTTTTTAAACTGCTTTTAAAGATGACTAACATTTGACTGAGCTGTCACATGATTTCACTACCATAAGATAATGACTATACATTACTGCAATCATGCTCTTATACATGTGAAAAAGCCATGATGTATTTAATTATATTGTCAATTGATGAAAACAAAAAACAATGAACAGAAATACAAGAATCATTTTAGACTGAATCTAAAATAAATGAAAACTACAAAAAGTATTTTGTGGGGAAGGGGGCAAACTCCACTCCACACCCTCTACTAATTGTATGTGCCAACTGCAAGAAAGCAGAACAGTAGAAAAAGGGCAAATTCTCAAACCATGTTGTGCCGTGATCTTGCCCCCAGAGCAGCTGGCAGGCTGAAAAATATGAAAAAGTGAATGCTGTTTTGAGCATTCACTCTTACCATTTGGAACCATATCTATCTACCTATCTACCTATATATATAGGTATATATATATATATATATTTTATATATATATATATATATATATATATATATATATATATATATATGGGTCTACTGCATTTCATGGAAAGTGCATTTCACTGAAATCAGTGTGGCCACTTCACTGAAAGTTCACTTCACTGAGAACTCATTTCGGTAAAAGTTATATATGGCCTGTTCCTCACTGTA
>NC_056744.1:281192900-281350400 GCF_019279795.1 Protopterus annectens
ACAAACAACTCACTTCTACATTCAAGCATATAGACTATGCACATGCACTGCAAATATATATTTTTAAATATAATATTTAGATTATTACTTGAACAACATGATTTATAGATTTGGGATCTGAAACGTCTTATTTTTATATATTCATCATACAGCTCAGATGATGTATGCTCAGGTATACAAAACATAGGGGCAACCATTAGAAATGAAACAATCAAACAAACTACTTGCAAATAATTCAGCATAGCATAGCATAAAATCCATTTATCATTAGACCAAGGTAACCATACTAGTTGTGCAATTGTGCCAATGAGAGAATACATGAAACTGCAAGGTGATAGTCTTCAGATATGCAGAAAGCAGTTGATAGGATCATAGGAGATTACTATGCTATCAACCAAGATGTCATTTTCAGCCTAGCCGTTTCAACCCAATGTAATACGATAGAAGTGATAGGCAATACCCAAACTTGTATTTAGTGATGACTGCCCGTGTCCAGGAGGGTTGTGGGTGTTCTCCCCAGTAAGAATTTATGGTGCCCTATCCACTCGTCCAGGTTTTTCTACAACAGTGTCATAGAGGTGCTCTGTTTCACATGAATTTGTAGCCTGTTCTAATGATGGAGAAGTCACAGGGAGATAAATCTGTTCCTCCAGCATGTCCTATTTAAGTTGAAGGCCATATTTAAGTTCCTAGAATGTGTAGCCCTAGGCCCAGTTACTCACAAGTTGCTCATTCCCTAACTCTTGCAGCTGAAGATTACAAGGTCAGTTCCCTGTGCTTTCTCCTATTGACCTGGTAAACTTGGGTATTCTGAGGCAGTGTAGCAACTGCCTCATGTACACAGGCAACCCTCTCCTCTTACCTCCCAACACTCAGACTTGTGAGGTCAGCACCTCCACCAAACCACATGGAACACATAGCCTTCCAGAACACCCACCATCACAGCCCTTACATAAGAACACAAACCACATACCCACCTTCGCAGAGGCTCTCAATAGAAATCTACCCAAACAGCAGAGACCTTCCAAGGCAGAAACGCACTCCACCACCACGACGCAGCACAAACCACAAGACACATAGCTCACCTACACAGTGTGCCCCTCAACCTAAGCCCATAAGACAAAACAGCTTGCTCAATACAATAATCATAGATGACTGAACAGTGAGGCACACTGATGTTCCACTCACTAGGTTGAATAAGGAGAAGGTAACAGTCAGCTGTCTATCAGGTGCCGGAATCCGACACATAACACACACACTCACGTCACTCTGCAACAAGTACAAGCATGACTCTGCTTTGTCCATGTGGGTGTGAATGACCTTTGACGCACCTCCCTAGACTACATGAAAAAAGACATGGTGGAGCTCTTGGATTATGTAACCCAGGCAGGTATGACCCCAGCCCTGAGCAGCAGCCTACCATTTCCCAGAATGATACCGCAGTACAAACAGAAAATTATTGACTTCAACAATTAAGGCTAAGTTTCTGGTGTCATTCTAAGGGGATCCAGCCTCTGTCTGCTTTGGAAGACGTGATTGGCAGACCTTGATGCTTTGCCAGAGATGGCCTGCATCTGGTTAAGGCTCTTGCCACCCCTATAGTGCTTTTTTTAGGTGGTTTACAAAGACTAAATCACCACTGTAACAGCTATAAATAAATGCAATCTGATGGTCATGCTGTTCAACGCTAGAAGTCGAGATCTCAAGATGTACTCACTTGAAGCACTCCTTAAAATGGAGAACATCGACATTTGTGCTGAAATGGAGACCTGGTTTAAAGCAGCAGAAAGCACTCCAGCGCTACCACGCTATAACTCATTTTACACCTTTTGGCCTCAGAACATAGACCGAAGCTACAAAGACGGTGGTGTCTCCATATTCGTAAAGGATAAGCACACCTCCAGACTAGTAGCCCAGCATAATACATCTGAGATACTCAAGGTACAACTAACATTGGGTAAGATGACGATTCAGGTCATAGCCTGCAATAGGTCCCCAGCCATGTCCCAAGACTCTCACTACACATTCCTAAGCACCCTGGAAACTATTAAGATCCCAACCCATCACTCTCATACTAGGTGACTTCAACTACTCCTCCATCAAATGGGAAAACTACTCATGCACCAATGCACTGGGCCAAAGTTTCCTGGAATTCGTCAATTCCAATGCTCCGGACCCACTCATTCTTACCCCCACTAGAGGAAGAAACATCCTTGACCTGGTTATTACTAACATGGGCAACCGTTGCTCTACACCAATAGTCAATTCCTCCCTGGTTAGATCCAATCACAAACTTATCACCATGGAAATCCACATTTCACCCACACCCCCCCTCAAAGGTATCCACCATGAAAAGCTCTGTCTGGCCTCCTAAAAACAGAGGTGGCTAACTTCACAGCACTCATGCCAATGGAAAATAGATGCATGACTGCCAAATCATACACCAATGCACTGTACGAACAGATACATAAATGCATGGAACTAGCCATACCCAACAGAACTGAGACACTCTCCTCCAAAAAAGGGAAGCCAATCTCGTGGTCCTGTGCCATTAATAAACTCTACAACAGAAAGAAGAAACTATTGCAGAAAAAGGTGAAGTCCCAAGACTGGAAAAATTCCCTTATTAGCCTCAACAAAAAGTTGAGATCCCTCATCAAAACCTCCAAAGTCAGCTATAAAGGCAGAATTCTGGCAGACACTAAAAACAACCACAAAGCCTTCTATAGTTATATCAAGAATCTCCAGGGCAATACTAAGATTTGCTCTGAGTTACTGCACAATGATACCTCCTATACTGAGACAAGAGATATTGCCAATATACTAGTTGACAGATTCATTGCCAACTTTACCCCTCTCCCTCCCCAAAGGACCGATCTCAATACTGGAAGAATGCCAAGTACCCAGCATTACTGCAGCACAGGTTAAAGCTGAATTGTCTGAGGCCAAGAATACAGCTTCCATGGGACCCGGCAATATCCCTGGCAGTGTTCTACATGAATTACACATCTGTGTGCCCTGTTCACTCACAGCCTCACCTCAGGCTTTGTCCCTACCAAATGATGCAATGCTACAGTCATCTCTCTTCATAAAGGAGGAGTGACTACAGACCCTGGAAATTATTGCCCCATTAGCCTGATAAGTCTGATATGTAAGGCTATGGAATACATCATCATGAACATTATTAACAAGGATATAGGGAATCTCCAAACTCTGGATTCTACACAGTTTGGTTTTGTGAAGGGTAAATCATACCTGCTTAACTTGGTTGACTTCTTTGAGTGAGTCACCAGAGCTCTGGATGAAGGTAAGGCAGTTCATACAGCCTACCTTGATCTGGTCAAGGCCATTGATACCATTTCTCACTCAGGAATTATTGATAAATTCACCAAACTAGGCATCAACCCCTATATCATTAGGTGGGTTGCAAACTGGCTCACAGATAGAACCCACAGTGTGAAAGTAGCAGACTCCAAGTCAGACTGCTGACCAGTCACTAGTTGAGTTCCACAGTGATCGGTCCTGGGTCTTCTCCTGTTTGGCATCTACTTCTCAGAAGTCCAGGCCAACACGGAGGGACTCTGGCTGACTAAGTTTGCAAATGACTGCAAGCTGGGAGCCATTATTAACTCCCCAAGTGATGCAGACATCCTACAGAAAGGCCTCACTGAGACCAATGACTAGTGTTGAAACCATGGCCTTAAGCTTAATGCCAAAATCATCCCCTTTGGGAAAAACTTAGTTCCCATCAATTACCACATCGATGGGAGCCCTCTGAACACTGAAGGTGTTATAAAATATCTGGGAACACAGGATGACAGCAACCTCTCCTTTGACTACCACATTGCCACTGTGGTCAGAAAGTCTTTCTATGTGGCACATCTCATTACCAAGGGTTTTGCATCCAGGAAGAAAGAGGTCATTATTTCTCTCTACTCTTCCCTCATTAGACCAGTCATAGAGTATAATGCCCCATTTGGCATGCACCTCACTAGACACCTGCAACAGCTGGAGAGGCCACAAAAGTACCTCAAGAAAAGGATCCTAGGCCTTAAACACATGTACTACACTACTCAAAAAACTCCAGCTATTCTCTGTCTCATATCATCTACTAAGAGGCGATCTCTGCTTGATTTACAAAGCCATGTCTGTCCCAGCTCTGTTAGAAATGCTATATCTAAGGAAATCTCAATCCCTATGCACCACATACTCCAGAGACCTCAACCTCATTACCACAATCAACAGAACATGCTGGAGGGACACGTTCAGAAAAAAGAGACTGCCAATGCTCTGGAATAGACTTCCCATACATGTCAAGCAGAGCACCTCACTGGCCCTCTTCATGAGAAATCTTGATGAGTGGATGATAAATAGAAATTTCACCCTGGGGATCACTCCAGTGGCTCTAATTGATAGAAGTATTGGGAACTAATGTCAGGTAGTACAATTTTATTTAATATATTTATTTTACATTTGTTTACCGGGAAAGTCCGACTGGATATATGCCCATTTTCAGCGGAGCCCCAGGGAGAAAAGCTCCAGAAAGCAAAGTACAAATACATTAGGAATAATAGAAACATTTAGAGATAAGTATAATATGCAGTTTTCAATAGGGTTACAAACTTAGATAAAACATAGTAGGCAACATCAAAATAATGCGGCTTCAGTTTCAGGCAATAATACATACAGTTATGGGCTAAGTCCCATCAAGAATTCATATACTTATTAGAGTATATGATTGTACCCAGCCACTGGGGATGCACAAGCCAGTGCATTTCTTTGTGCCGGTCCCAAGCCTGGATAAATGGGGAGGGTTGCATCAGAAAGGGCATCCAGCGTAAAATTTTTCCAAATCATACATGTAGACAACAGTACAGATATACATACCGGATCGGGCGAGGCACGGGTTAACAATGACTGCCACCAGTACTGTTGGGAAGCAGGGTGTTGGCAGAAATTGGGCTACTGTTGGTCGAAGGAGGAGAAGAGGGGGAAGGCATGCCCAAAGGCAGGTAGAGGCTAGGACTGTGATAATGATGATCGGAACTTTGAATGTTGGAAGTATGACTGGTATAGGGAGAGAGCTAGCTGATATGATGGACAGAAGGAAGGTTGATATATTGTGTGTGCAAGAGACTGACTGGAAGGGGAGCAAGGCTAGGTGTATCGGAGGTGGGTTCAAATTGTTTTATCATGGTGTGGATAAGAGGGAAATGGCATGGGGATTATCCTGAAGGAACAGTATGCTAAGAGTGTTTTGGTGGTGAAAAGAGTATCGGATAGAGTGATGTTTATGAAGCTGGAAATTGATGGTGTAATAATGAATGTTGTTAGTGCATATGCTCCAAAAGTTGGGTGTGTGATGGATGAGAAAGGATAATGAGGGAAATGTACTCACAAGAGAGGAAAGTGTGTTGAGCAGATGGAAAGAGTACTTTGAGGGGCTGATGAATGAAGAGAATGAGAGGGAGAGAAGGTTGGATGATGTGCAGATAGTGAATCATGAAGTGCAGTGGATTAGCAAGGAGGAAGTAAGGATAGCTATAAAGAGGATGAAGAATGGAAAGGCTGTTGGTCCAGATGACATACCTGTGGAAGCATGGAGGTATTTAGGTGAAATGGCAGTGGAGTTTTTAACTAGATTGTTTAATGAAATCTTGGAAAGTGAGAGGATGCCTGAGGAATGGAAAAAAACTGTTTTGGTACCGATTTTTAAGAAGAAGGGTGATGTGCAGAGCTGTAGTAACTACAGAGGGATTACATTGATCAGTCACAGCATGAAGTTATGGGAAAGAGTAGTGGAAGCTAGGTTAAGAAGGGAGGTGATGATCAGTGATCAGCAGTATGGTTTCATGCCAGAAAAGCACACTACAGATGCAATGTTTGCTCTGAGAGTGTTGATGGAGAAGTACAGAGAAGGTCAGAAGCATTGCGTCTTTGTGGACTTAGAGGAAGCATATGACAGGGTGCCTAGAGAGGAGTTGTGGTATTGTATGAGGAAGTTGGGTGTGTCAGAGAAGTATGTAAGAGTGGTACAGGATATGTACGAGGGTAGTGTGACAGCGGTGAGGTCTGCAGTGGGAGTGACGGATGCGTTTAAGGTGGAGGTGGGATTACATCAAGGATCAGCTCTGAGCCCTTTCTTATTTGCAATGGTGATGGACAGGTTGACAGATGAGATCAGACAGGAGTCCCGTAGATTATGATGTTTGCAGATGGCAATGTGATCTGTAGTGAGAGTACGGAACAGGTGGAGGAGACCCTGGAGAGGTGGAGATATGCTCTAGAGAGAAGAGGAATGAAGGTCAGCAGGACTAAGACAGAATATATGTGCATGAATGAAAGGGACGATAGAGGAATGGTGAGGATGCAGGGAGTAGAGGTGGCGAAGGTGGATGAGTTTAAATACTTGGGATCAACAGTTCAGAGTAACAGTGAGTGTGGAAGAAAGGTGAAGAAGAGAGCACAGGTAGGGTGGAATTGGTGGAGAAGAGTGTCAGGAGTGATTTGTGACAGACGAGTACCAGTAAGAATGAAAGGGAAGGTCTACAAGAGGGTAGTGAGACCAGCTATATTATATGGGTTGGAGACAGTGGCATTGACAAAAAGGCAGGAGTCAGAACTGGACGTGGCCGAGTTAAAGATGTTAAGATTTGCACTGAGTGTGATGAGGGTGGACAGGATTAGGAATAAGTATATTAGAGGGTCAGCCCAGGTTGGAAGGTTTGGAGACAAAGCCAAAGAGGCAAGATTATGTTGGTTTGGACTTGTGCTGAGGAGGAATGCAGAGTATATTGAGAAAAAGATGCTAAGGATGCAGCTGCCAGGTAAGAGGAAAAGAGGAAGGCCTAAGATAAGGTTTATAGATGTGGTGAGAGAGGGCATGCAGGTGGTTGGTGTGACAGAGCAAGATGCAGAGGACATGAAGAAATGGAAACAGATGATCCGCTGTGGTGACGCCTAATGGGAGCAGCCAAAAGAAGAAGAAAAAGAAGAAGAAGAAGAAGAAGAAGAAGATTAGAGTATATGATTGAAATGCTTAGGGAGAGTTTGCAGGAACAGCGGGTGGTGATTAGTCAGGGATTAAGCAGGGGCATTGCCAATGCTTTTGGAAGTGTAGTTTGAGGATTTTTTGAACTGGGTTCAAAAGGATTGGTGAGTAAGTTTGGCAAGTAGCATATTCCAAGCTTTGCCTACTGAGTTGGTGACTAGAGAGTCCCCAGCCACATTAATGCTCTTAGTTGTTTGTATGAGCAGTTTGTCAGTAGAGCGTAGTGGCCTCAGGTTGCTGCATGGTTTGATGATCTTATTTAGTGCTGATGTTTTTTTGGATTGATATAGTATTTTGTAGGTTATTACAAGTTGTTTGTATCGGAGAAGACTGGGCCAGTCCAGCCATCCTAGTTGAGTTAGGTTGATATAATGGTGGGTCCTAGAGGTAACACCTGTAGGAAATCTAGCAATATGGTTGTAACAACTAGCAAGTTTGGTAAGGGTGGCTTGATTCAGGTTAGTGAAGAGGGGGGAGGCATAGAGAAGGGTAGAAAGTAGGTAGGGCCAAGCGATAGGGGTTCTTGCAAAAGGAGTGAGGAAGGGTTTGTTCCTGTATAGGGAGCCCAGTTTTCTGTTGACAGATTTGATGGTTTTATTGACATAGATATCCTATTTTAGGGTGATATCGACTGTGATGTGTGTTAATGTGAGGGAGGGTAGAGGAATGGTGAGGATGCAGGGAGTAGAGTTGGTAAAGGTGGATGAGTTTAAGTACTTGGGATCAACAGTTCAGAGTAATGGTGAATGTGGAAGAGAGGTGAAGAAGAGAGACCAGGCAGGGTGGAATGGGCGGAGAAGATTGTCAGGAGTGATTTGTGACAGACGAGTACCTGTAAGAGTGAAAGGGAAGGTCTACAAGAGGGTAGTGAGACCAGCTATGTTATATGGGTTGGAGACAGTGGCATTGACAAAAAGGAAGGAGTCAGAGCTGGATGTGGCAGAGTTAAAGATGTTAAGATTTGCAATGGGTGTGACTAGGATGGACAGGATTAGGAATCCGTATATTAGAGGGTCAGCTCAGGTTGGACAGTTTGGAGACAAAGCAAGAGAGGCGAGATTGGGTTGGTTTGGACATGTGCTGAGGAGGGATGCTGGGTATATTGGGAAAAGGATGCTAAGGATGGAGCTGCCAGGTAAGAGGAAGAGAGGAAGGCCTAAGATAAGGTTTATGGATGTGGTGAGAGAGGACATGCAGGCGGTTGGTGTGAAAGAGCATGATGCAGAGGACAGGAAGAAATGGAAACAGAAGATCCGCTGTGGCGACCCCTAATGGGAACAGCCGAAAGAAGACGATGATGAAGATGATGATCGACTGTGATGCCCAGGAGTTTTGTGTGAGTATCAGTGGATATAATTGTGTCATTGTTGGAACTTATAGTAAAGAATGGTGAGGAGGATTTACAAGTGGGGAAAAGATGAGCAGTTTAGTTTTGTTGGGGTTTAATAAAAGCTGACGGATTGCAAACCATTTTTCTACATCATTGAAAGTATTCTGGGTTAGGGTCATAAGCTCAGTTGAGGAGTAGGCGGTACATATTAAAGTAGAGTTATCCACGTATTGGATGCAGGTGGCCTTGGGAGTGATGGTGGGTAGGTCATTGATAAAGACTGAGAAGAGAAGTGGTCCTAGTATGGAGCCTTGAGGGACTCCTAGAGTAATGGGTAGATGTGTGGATAGAGTATTCTGCCATAAAACTGCTTATTGTCTATCAGACAGGTAAGATTGGAACCATTTAATAGAGCTACTATTCAGTGACAGTTCCTTCAGGGTACGGAGAAGTAGTTGGTGACTGACCACATCAAAGGCCTTAGAGAGATCTAGGAAGAGAGCAGAGGTAAGTTTGTTATTGTTTCAGTTGATGTTGATAGAGTTAAAAAAGGATAGGAGGGATGATGTGGTGCTGTGGTGTGGCCTAAATCCATGCTGAGAGTTGACCAGTAGTTTATTTTGGGTGAGATAGTGCATTAATTGGTTGTAGATGCACTTTTCCATAATTTTGGCCAATGGTGATAGTATGGCTATTGGTCGGAAGTTTGAGAGGTCTAAAGAATTTCCTCCTTTATGAAGGGGAATGACATGGGAAAGCTTCCAGAGAGAGGGGATAGTGGCTTCAGTCAAGGTGTGGTTTATCATGATCGAGACAGGATATGCAATGCCATCTGCCCCTTTTTGTAAATATTCTGGTGGGAGGAGATCAGCTGCCAGGGTAGTGGGCTTTAGTTTGTTAATTAGAGATCGGATGGTGAATGTAGATATACGTTGGAAGGTGAAAGGGAGTTGGGTAGTGGTTGTGGAGGAGTTTTGAAAGGAGCTGGTGGGGGGTAGTTGGCTAGCCAGTGATTGGATGGTTTTGGTAAAAAAATTGTTAATGATGTTAGCAGTTTCCTCTGGAGTTTTAAGGTAGCAAGTTGAGGGGGTGGGGGTGGAGGTTTGGCCAGGGTGGAGCAGTTTCTTAATGCCCGCCCAAAATTTTTGAGGTTTGGTCTGGTATTTTTGCTGAATGTGTTTATAGAATTTTATTTTGTCTAACAGTGTGTCTTTTTTGGTATCATTCCTTAGTTGTCGGAATTTAATATGGTCAAGTGGGTCTTTGGAGGTGCGCCATTTATCCCATGCTTTATTTTTTGCTATGAGTTTGGTTTTGGTTACTTTAGAGAGTCAAGGGGTGGACTTAGTTTTGGGTGCAGATAGGAATGTGGGAATCTAGAATGGAGAGGAATTTAGAATTAAAGTAGGCTACAGCATCATCTAGTGGAAGTTCTTTAGGTATGGCCCAACTGCATGCTCTGAGTTCATTCTGAAAGTTAGTGGAGTTAAAGTTCTTGATGTTTCTGAAAGATTTATATAGAACTTGGTGGTGGTTATCTACTTTATGCTTAATAATGGAAGTGAGTAGGTGGTCACATATCATCTGGGAGGGTACCCATGTTATACAAGTCTGGGTGACTGTTGATAAGAATCCAGTCCAGGATACTGCCTTTGTAGTTGGATATATTTATTCTGGTGGGTGAGGATATAAGTTGGGTATGACCATGAAGGTTTATATGGGTGGTGGGAGATTCAGAGCAACAATTGTTCCATTCAGTATTAACGTCTCATAACATCATAGCTTCATGGGTGTGTGTGTTGGAAAGCCATTGGAGGAAGTCTTCTAGGGTATTTGTATTGTTGCCTGGGGAGATATAGATGCAGGCAATAAATATAGATTTACTTTTGTTAAGCTGTAGTTTGCTAGCTAGGGCTTCTACATTATTGAACAAAGGGGGTTGTTGTGGCACTAGTGTGACATCTATTGTGTTTTTAAACAGAACTGCTACTCCTTCACCTTTCCTGGTGTTACGGTCTGGTCTAAGTATGTTGTACCCTGGTGGGATAAACTCATAATTTTTAGTTCCTGGTTTTAGCCAAGTTTCTGTAAGACATAGCACATCAGGTGAGTAGGTACCTAGAAGGGCATGGAGATTATGGACCATGTTGTTAATACTCCTGATGTTTAGGTGACAGGTCAGGAGAGAGTTAGCGGACCTTGAATTTGACCATATGTTAAAGGTGGTAGCAGGCTGGGAGCTTGTGGGTAGGGTGGGTCCAGGGTTAGGGTGGATGTCCCCATCCCTCATCAGAGTAAATTGTAAAGTGATTATTAGTTTCAGCACTTTACTTATTATTTTATGATAATATCTAGTTTTGGGGGAGATGGACCGTGGTCTAGTTAGTTGGTGGTTGTTAAAAGTGGAGAGGATAGGTTTGTAGTGAGCTAGGGGTTGGTCTGATTCACTCAAGGTGGGAGCAGAGATGGTATGAGATATGGGGTGGTGAAAGCCAGGATAGGGCTGGTTTTCATAGATGATGAGGAGATATATCCCAGGCAATATAACTGAGAGGAACATAATTTGTCTCATCTTGATTCTAGTAGTACTTGGTAAAGAATGTGGGTGGGGAATTAATAGGGTTCTTGGCAGGAAGGGGTGGTGTATGGGTGTGGTGAATGGAGGTGTGGGTTATCTGTGATAGGTTGTAGGAGGGGGGAGTGGTTTATTGGGCTTAAATTTAGCACTAGTGGGGGCGGGTGGGATTGGAGGCAGGGTGGGCCACAGAGCGAGCCTGAGCAAAGCGAGGGTGAGGGGAGAGGGGCTATACCAAGCTACAAGGATTTCCAGGGTATGTGAGTATACAGGCTTAAGGAATACAACTTTACAGTGATTTTACTCAGTTCTTTTTAAAGTGAGTTGCAATTTACCCAGTTTTGCTCAATTCTTTTGAAAGTGAGCTATGTTTTACTCAATATTGTA
Source organism: Protopterus annectens (assembly GCF_019279795.1). Taxonomy (NCBI): domain Eukaryota; kingdom Metazoa; phylum Chordata; order Ceratodontiformes; family Protopteridae; genus Protopterus; species Protopterus annectens. Next base: position 281,204,244 of record NC_056744.1, read on the forward strand.
TTAAAGTTTGTAGTTTAGCCAGACAGTGGCTGACAATCCCAGGGTACTTTTATGGGCTTGGCTTGTAAAGGCTCCAGGGCCATTAGCCTAGTACACTGTACATACCTATGAACCTATGAAATCATATTTAGCTTTGAATGTAGTGAAGAGCATTTCACAACAGTTTGTAGCTAAATAAATACTTAAGGACTCACACTGTGCAGGGCAGGACAGGTGCAGAGATTGTATGGCTGTAGTTCTTTTAAGAGTAAAGCTATGGCTGTGGTTGTGCTCCAGCTAATACAGTTAACATGATCACTGTGATTAATATCATGGCAATCAGGCAGTATTACATTTAGGTAACCCTTTCACCAAGAGCAGTATAGCTTTTCCTGTGTCTTCTAGTTCCACACAATTTTCTTTACTGTGTTTTTATATTTCTGTCAGTATATCTGGCTGACTCTTTCCCCCATTACTTCCACAGCTCTTTAAACATTGGAAAATCTGTCCAGTTATCATATCTGGTGTTATATTAGGCACTATAGCTACATGACATATCACTTTATCTAAGACAGTCAGTATTTCTACCTGCATTATGAGGTATTACAACTTGTCAACATGTGCACATATCACTTTCATTTTCTGCTTACTAGAGTTTTTTTAGCTTGCAGAGATATAGGGATTTAGCTAATGTAACCATATTCCTAGCAGCTAAAATTTCAGCATTATAGCACTCCATAGCTATGCCTTTGGTCATATTTTTGGCTTGCTTTAAAAGTTTGGCCATATACTGAAAGATTTAAAACACATCATTTCAAATGGAGACATTTTTCTTGTTTTTAGACAAAGCAATAGAATTGGTGGAAGGTTTTCTATTAGACTATGAAGCATGAAAAATCTAACAGGGTTTGCAAGTTTAGATAATAATTAAAGTTTCATAAAAGCAGATAACTATGCCAAAAGAATTGGGATATTCACTTCTTAGATTGAGTGAGTGCCTATTTAAACTTCTCTACTGCCAATATTTCTAAAGATTCCCTTATGTTATTTGTGTGAGGTTCATACTACAGTTTTATATATGTATGAAGTAAGACATGTGTGACCTTACTAGTTTGTCCATATTAAATGTCCAGGTATGAAACTTAAGAAATAGGACCTAAGGTGAAGCTTCAGTCCCTGCCAATATTTCACACTTTAGTATTTGGTAATCCTAAGCATGGGCATTGTCTGAGTTCATATACTTCTTCAGCAAGTCTCTAGTGTAATATGATAAAGTCCTGGTTCATTTGCTTTGGGCCAGCTCTCAAGTTTCATACTGATGGAATGTCAAAAAGTTTATCTGTGCATCATCTTCCTGAATCAGGTTCTTTAAAAGACCACTGACTACTGCAGCCGGCAGTGAGGTGGGCTGCTTAATCACTGGCATGGACATTTGTCATTAAATGTTAAGAAGGTACTTGCCAATCACAATGCATCTGTTTTGAAGGCTTAATGATAAGCTCTCTGAGTGGTCAAGTAGTTTTTTTTCCATTTTGCTTAGACCCAATATTTTGATTTCAATTGAAAACACAAAGCAATCAAACTTCCTTCAGTTATCTCTTCAACTGTCACAAGTAGGTTCCCTACAAAGGTAAAGAATTTGCTGACATAAGAGCCCTGCCCAAAATAAATCTAACTAGGGGCACATGGCGACAGAAAGCAGATCAGTCAGTTCTCCATAGCTTAACTAAAATAACTCCAGTCCCTTACAGTTTTAGAGATTATAACTGGGTTGCTAAACTGACAGTAAATACTACTTTCAACAGATCATCTATTTCTGGCTGTGGAAGAAAAACATTCACACAAGGCAATTTCTATGTTCCTTTGCAAAATGGAATAATTATTCTGATTTGGAAAAAATTAAACTAAGGCAGAATATTTTAGATAGCTTCCTAGAATGACAGTTTTTATAAAACTGTTTTTTACTCACTGCAATACACAGATCTAACATTTGTTTTATACCCCAGAAACAGCTTTTAGATAGACACTAGCTTGCAGTATCAATACAGTTTACTTAACAGAGATGATGAAAAATGATACCGTGCCTCAAAATGGGGAAGAAAAGAAAATATGATTGTACTTTAATAAGTGCTCTTATAAAGCACAAATCTATCTTCATAAAAAGAAGTTATGTACTCACCATAATGTTCCATCTGAGTAGGTAACTTAATTTGTCAGCAACCTGTGGGTATCGGATCCATCCGGGATCCGAGCTGGCAGCTTTCCAAGCTAGAGATCCGAGCTCCAAGCTCCTCCCCCTTATCCATAATACCCTGCTACCTCCCTACAGTCCTCAGATCGAGTTTGCCCAATTACCAGACAACACCAAGACAAACAATATTTTAGCATCCTAACCTGATGCATACCAGGACTGAATCATACTATCATTCAGGCAACGGAAACCAGGTTAGGGGGAAGGAGGGGGGTCGGTTGCTGACAAATGAAGTTACCTACTCAGATGGAACATTATGGTGAGTACATAACTTCTTTATCTGAAGTAGTTAACTTCATTTGATCAGCAACCTGTGGGACAGAGTCCCCAGCTACCAAATAACTTGGGAGGTCCTCAAGGAAGAATATTCCAGAGCACTGCAGAGCCAAAGACTGCCCTCCCTCTGGATATCAGATCTAGTTTATAATGCGAAATAAAGGTATGAGAAGAAGCCCAAGTAGCCGCAGAACAGATGTCATCCAAGGGAACTCTTGACCAAAATGCAGTAGAGGTAGCCATAGAATGGGTAGAGTGAGCATGAACCCCCAAGGGCTCCTGCCGACCAGAAATTTTGTATGTAAGCAAGATGCAGTGGGATATCCATCTAGCTAGAGTCACCTTCGTTACTGGTTTACCCAAGGATGGCTTAGCAAATGAAACAAAGAGCTGCTCTGACTTGCGTGTGGCAGCTGTTCTGTGCAAGTAAAAGCGCAATTGTCTATGCACATTTAATGAATGCAGACTGTACTCCCCCTTGTTCTGAAAGTTAGGGAAGAAAACAGGCAAATTAATGGATTGGTTGATGTTAGCCTCGGAAGCCACTTTAGGTAAGAAGGAAGGATTAGTCCTGAGAGATACTCTGTCCTTATGGAAGACAAGATACGGGGGTTTAGTACAAAGGGCCTGAAGCTCAGATACCCTTCTAGCTAAGGTAATAGCAATTAAGAAGGCAGTTTTCCAAGACAAGAACTTTAAGTCAACAGAAGCTGCAGGCTCAAAGGGTGGACCAGTTAGAGCCTGAAGAACTAAGGTTAAGTCCCATGGAGGAACCGCATTCTTGACAGGAGGTCTTAAAAGAAAGGTGCCCTTTAAGAAAGTCTTACAGATCTTAGTGGAAGCTAAGGGGCCACGATTGTCCCCTATGTGGAAGTGGGAAATGGCCACCATTTGAACCTTCACAGTAGAAGAACTGGCCCCTTGATGGAAAATGTGAAATAAGAAATTCAAGTACTGCTGGAATGGGAGCCGTAAAAGGGTCCAAATTCCAATGCCAGGCCCAGATGGAAAAACGTTTCCATTTACTGTTGTAGACCTTCCTGGTAGAAGGCTTATATGCCGCCACCAGGATGGATTTAACTGCGGACGAGATACCAGGAGTCCTAGCCCACTAACGGAACTGGATCAACCAAGCCATGAGCTTGAGGTCGTCCAGATTCAGAGTTTTCAATCCTGAAGGATGAGAAATCAGATCCGGAATGGGATCCAAGACCCAAGGAGAAGCTATGAGGTGAGACCGTAGGTACAAGAACCAGGTTTGATGAGGCCAGAATGGGGCTATGAGGATAACCTTGCTCCCCAACCGATGAGCTTTCTGCAAGAATTTTGTCATTAACTGGAGAGGAGGATAAGCATAAAGAAGACCGGATGGCCAAGCATGAACTAGAGCATCTCTGGGGCTCTCCCCTGGCGGGGGAATTAGAGTGAAAAACTCACTGCACTTTGCGTTCGAAGGTGATGCAAAGAGATCGCAGCAAGGTTGGCCCCATTTGAGGAAGATCTGTTTCACTACTAAGGAGTTCAGAGACCACTTGTAAGGCGAGAGGATAGTTTGACTCAGCTTGTCCACTAAAATGTTGGACCGACCCGGAATGTGCGTTGCTAGCAGAAAACGGTTGGTGGATATCGCCCACCCCAAACTCTCATGGCCTCTCGGCAAAGAGGGTAAGACCTGGTCCCCCCCTGTTTGTTGATGTACCAGACCACTGACATATTGTCTGTCTGAATTACAATAGTCCCCGGAGGAAGAAGGGCATGGAGAGCTTGCAATGCTAGAAGCACCTACCCTCATCTCCAGAACATTGATATGCAGAACAATCCCTGTTGGAGTCCATGTGCCTTGGACAGTTCTGCCCATGCAATGCCCCCCACCCCAGGCAAGAAGCATCCGTTGTTACCGTGGCTTGGGGTTGAGGCATCAAAAATGGCCACCCTTCCCGAAGCTCTTGGGAATGGAGCCACCAAAGTAGGGAGTCCCTGCAAACTCTGCTGAGGGGAATTGGGGAGTCCAACGGATGCTGAAAGATGGACCACTGTACCTGTAAGGTCCATTGAAGAACCCTCATGTTCAAGCGGGCTAGGGGTAAAAGGTTGATAGCTGCTGCCATGGACCGTAGGGCTCTCAGGACTAATTCCGCTGGTGGGGCCGAAGATTGTAGAAGTGCTAAGATGTGGAGAGTTAAACTGTGGAGTCTGTCTGCTGTCAAGAAGGCCTTGGACTGAAGTGTGTTTATTTTGGCTCCTATGAAGTCCAGGACCTGAACAGGTTGAAGAGATGATTTTTTGTAATTTATAGTGATCCCCAACTGGTGGGCTAAAAGCAAGAAGCAATCCCTGGCTGAGCACAGTAGATGCCTGGTGGGGGTGGCAAGGAGCCAGTCGTCCAGGTAAGGAAATACCTGTATTCCCTGAAGCCTCAGGTGGGCCGCTATAACTGCCATGACCTTGGTGAACACCCTGGGGGCTGCGGTGAGGCCAAAAGGGAGGACCCTGAACTGATAATGACTGGCCTCCAACCAAAAGTGGAGAAACCTCCTGGATCGCCTGTCCATGAGAATGTGGTAGTACGCATCCTTGAAGTCTATGGAGTGCATCCAGTCATTCTTCTGCAGAAGGGGGAGAATAGATTGAAGAATGACCATCCAGAATTTCTCTTTGGCAGTGAACAGGTTCAATGTAGACAGGTCAAGAATTGGTCTTAAGGCCCCCATCTTTTTTGGCACCAAAAAGAACCTGGAGTAATTGCCCGACCCGAACTGGCCTGGGGGGAAGTGCTGGATGGCCCTTTTTCTTAGCAGCGTCATTATTTCTGAAGCCGCCACCTCCCTCTGACTGGGTGGAACATTGGGGAGGCGCCTCAACTGAGGGGGAAGATTTATGAAGGGGATAGAGTAACCTCTGGATATTATTCAGAGCACCCAGCGATCTGTCCTGATGGACTCCCAATGTGCTGGTGTTCCGAGAAATGCCCACCAACTGCCTCCAGAGAGGAGCAGTCGGGCAACCCCTCTGGGTTGCTGCACGGGTCAGTCGGAAAAAGGTTCCCTCGACCCGAAATTCTTCGGCCCCCCTCTGCCTCTGGGCCGGTGTCCACCTTGTCCCCCCTGCCTCTGAAGGACGAAGGGTCCGGAGCTTAACGGGACTGCTGAGACTTCCAAAACCACATCTTCTTTTGTCCTCTCTGGATCCTGGAAAAGGACCTTTGAAGAACCGAGAAGCAGATTCCGATGGCAGACAGCATCTTCCCGTCTTTCTCGCTCTGGAGCAGCGTATCGCGGATGGTCTTGCCAAACAGCATAGAGCCGTCAAAGGGAGCGTTCGCGAAGGACGCCTTGAAGGGTTCCACAAAGTCACAAAGTCGGAGCCAGGCGTGATGCCGTAAGGTGATACCTACTCCGCTGGCTCTAGCCACCCCCTCCATGGCATGGGGAAGAAGCCACATAGAAGTGTTGGATATCGATTTTAGAGTGGCCATGCGAGCCGAGAAAGTTCGTTTGTCCTCGGCCGACATGGACTCTGGGGGAGACCCAGCGTACTCTTTTACTAGATCCCGCTGAAGCCTAATCACGTGTGCCAAGTAATTCAGCTCCCTTATGGAAAAGGTGGCTGAAGCAGACATCCACTTTCCAATGCGATCCATCGTCCGAGACTCCTTGTCGAGGGGATGGACCGAGGAACTATCCTGCGCCAGTTCCTTCTTGGTGGCAGCCGCCACCACCATGGCATCTACTGGGGAACCTTTACTCCACACTGTCTTATCTGTCGGGAGACTAAGGATCTTATCTGGTCTCCTGGGGATTGGCTCTACAGTGTCCGGCTCCTTCCACGCCCTGGTAGTAATTAGGTCTACCAGGGGGTCAGCCAGAGGGGACACCCAAGAGGTAGATGGGCCTGCATCAAACGCCTCCAGAAACACTGACTCATCCGAGGAAGGTTTCTGGGCTGACCACCCACTCTAATGCGCAGCATCTCCATAATGTCTCCAAAGGAGACGTCCTCGGGGGGTGACCTGGGGGAACCTTCCCCTTCCTCCAAGTCAGTGTCTTCTGTGAGGGACTCGGGGGAGTCCAAGTGCCTCCTTTTACACTTTCATTTGTGAGGGTCATCATCGGTGGGACTGTCCGAGGAGGGCTCACCAACGGGGTCATGCTCCTCTACAGGAACTAGCTATGGCGTAGACGCAGGCTGTTCCTGGGGCCGGATGATGGAAGACAGGCCCATTTGCGAGGGAATGGCAGGTGGATCCATAGCACGAGCCGGGGACCTCGAATCCCTCGAGAGGACCCTCTCCACCATGTCAAAAGCTGAAGGTGAACCACTCTCCCTGGGATCTGAGAGCAGCCCCCTTGGATCCGACATGTGGATCGGTGCCGGAGCTGAAGCGATCAGACCCAAAAGGGAAGTGTGCTCCGACCACATTGGAGCTGAAGACACATTTACGCCTCCGGATCTGAGGCTCGGCCCACGGCCCTCAGAGCTCAGATCCGAAAAAGGACCCGATAAACTCGAAGGTAAGGCCGGCGTCGAAGTAGCGATTACTACCGGTGCTGACTCCCCGGCTCCGAGGCTACTCGGATCCGATGGCTCTGAAACCCGATAATGGATCAGAGAAGGAGTAATGGGGGCAAAGAAGGGGGCCGAGCTCCCCCCCCGGATGGGGGGGAGGCAAGAACACTCCCATCTGCATCTGGGCCTGAAGGAAGCGATGCATCATCCGGTCCATGTCTGTGTCAGAAAGGCTTCTTGTAGACCTAGAAGAGGTCGCCGAGGCTGGCCGGGAAGGCTGCCTCGACCACCTCGAAGGAGAGAAATGTGGGAAATGGAGCCAAGAGGGGGAGGACCTGGGAACCTTCAAGGGAGAATAGAGCTGCTTAGCCGACGGGGCTGAGGGGGCTGAGTCGGCCTGCTGCTTGTGGCTCCTATGCCTCTCCCTGTCTTTGTCTCTCTCTTTCTCCCTCTCGCTATCTCTCTTCTCTTTTTTGCTAGAGTCCCTCTCTCCCTGGGACATGGTGGGAGGTTGAGTCCCAGCCAGGGGAGCAGGAACCGTAGGCTGAACAGCTGCAGCCATGACTGGTGTCACTGAGGGAGAGGAGGAAGAAGTAGAATCCACGGGTAAAAGGCCCACTAAGATCAACTTGTTCCTCCTGTCTCTCAGAGCCCGGGGGTTAAAGGCAGCACATATCTGGCAGCCTGATGTCAAATATGCAACCCCCAGGCAAAGAACACACTGAGTGTGGCCATCAGCTGGGGACAGCTTATGGCCACACTTAGAGCATTTGGAAAAAAATGGCCTTAGGGCCTTCGGCCATGTCACCACAATCACACTCCCTAACACACAGAGATAAGGGGAAGGGGAATACACTAAAGTTAAACTAAACCAAACTAAACTAGTCTAAGGGAACAACTACCACACACACACACACACACACACACACACACACACACACACACACACACACACACACACACACACACTTTAACTGGTAAAGAAAATAGAGAAATTTTTTATCCTTCTCTTACCTAATCACAAGGAGCTCGTCACTCGTGCTTATAGAAGCCATGGCAAACGAGATCTGAGGACTGGAGGGAGGTAGCAGGGTATTATGGGTAAGGGGGAGGAGCTTGGAGCTTGGATCTCTAGCTTGGAAAGCTGCCGGCTCGTATCCAGGACTGATCCAATACCCACAGGTTGCTGATCAAATGAAGTTAACTACTTCATAAGCTCTGTTTCACACTCTCTAGTTTCATTTACCACCCATAGTAGTTCTGGTATAATCCAGCATTAATAACAACTGTTAGTTTTCTCTAGATCCCATAAGCTGGATAATTTCTGTTAACACAAGCATGGTAACTGCCAACTTAATACCACAAGGACAGCATCCAGCTTGTTTCCTCCCATCATACTTGACTTCCTTGGACACTCATTACACTCCTTTCTAGAACCAAGATTGAAACAAAGAAGACTCTTCCGTCTTGTTGAATAACAGCTCTTAAAAAAATCCCAAGAGACAAGTTCTGTCTAAGTTATTTCTGTGGTAAATGCCATTCATTTCTTGCCCGACACCCCCTTTATAGCTAGAAGCAGTATCATATAACCCAACATCAGTTTGCGTTCTTAGTTAATCAGCCTAAGCAGCTACTGTTATGCTATTTTATATATAGATGTATTTGTGTTCATTTTATGTACATCATACAAAGTGATCATAGATTTCAGTAATGGAAAATGAGTTATTTTATTTTAAAAAGCAATAGCAATATTTACATTAATTTTCCAGAAGGATTTTGTCAAAATAAAGCAGCTATTTCACTACTAAACATGTGCTTTCTTTTCATCCATTACTGCTTAGTCACAGTCAATCCCTCTATTGACCCCATGTACAGCTGACACCATCCATAAATATTTCTGGGAAAGTATGGAAGGGAAGTAGACTGCTAGGTCTTTCTTCCACATCACACAAATTGCACTGAGACCTATGGAAAATTTAGAGTTGCCAGTCCACCTACTTTTCTTTGGAATGTGGGAGGAAACCTGAGTACTCAGATAAGACCCATGCAAAGAAAGGGAGAACATGCGGACTCCACACAGACAGCACCTGAGCTGAAAATCAAACCAGAAATCCTCTTGCTGTGAGGCAACAGCACTCGTCAGTGCATTACTGTGCCAGTGAAGTAGATGCTTTACTCTGGAAAATTAAGAAACATTTCCTCTGTCTTTCAGATTTCTGTATCTGTTTACTAGGAACACATGCCTTAATGTTTTTTTTTTAAACTTTTGTAATTATAAAAGGCTTGCAGTAACTTGTGGACTTCCCCTGGCTTTCCTTTATAAGTAGAATAAATCCAGTTCAGACAGCTTGCAGTTCCTTCCTCAGTTCTTCCACATTGTCAGATAGCCTTATCCTTCTACACAAAGTTCCTGGGACTCCCCCCAGAATTCCACCAAGGGCTAGACCAAGTGACTCCTACTTTATTACTGAAGCGTGATCCTAGTGTATCTGTTGGAACAGCTGCCGCTCATTAGCTTCAATACATTTCTTGCCTGAAGGGTCTGTATCTCCCTTTTATACTTGTCATCATACTCCCCCTCATGAATAATTCATCTTCAGCAATGGCACGCTTTCTAGTGTTCAGTGCCTGCCTAGCAACTCCTATAGCACATGACCCCCCAGTGTAAAATCATTTGTTTTCACAACCTCAGATGAGGTGTAATCTTGTGGCGTTCCATCTGCACTCATATGTTGATGACCTAGGTGGTGCAAAATATTAAATAGAACACTTTGTAGAGATAAGGCCCACATGGATAGGTTGGAATTGCCATATTATTTCTTGCAGAACTACTGAAGGGGTGCATAGTCTGTAACTAGCAAATACTCTCTGCCTATTAGTTAATATTTGTGCAAGAAGAGAGTCCACTTGATGACAAAACAGACTTTCAATCATCAAACAGATCCATTCAGGGTTCTTCATTTTTCTGTTAATTTAACATGTTAAGCATTTATCATCCTCTGAGCTTTTGTGCCAGTACCACTCCAGTACTTACTCAGAGCTATCTGTGAATGATGTAAACTGCTTGTATGTGTTAATAGGAAGGACTCAGAACCCAGCATTTCTTTCAACTTCCAGAGAATACCTCATTTGCAATCTCTGTCCATTTGATGTTTATCAGGGCACTGCCTTTAGGTTATCTTTATATACTGCAAACACACTCTAGACTGAAAGGCTAATCTGCCACTTTTTTCAAGGATTTAATGTTATTTCCATCTCAATGATGGAATCAGAAATGTTGATTGTGACAATGAATTTGCTGTATATTTGGCTAGTTGTGAAGTATGTTTGTCTAGGCAGAACGAAAAGGAATTTAAAAACGGGATCTTAAACTCATACAATTTTAAGTATGATAAATGGTACATCATGCAAGTATCTTTAATTGCATTTAATTCTCAAAATCAGAAGTTGTGTCTCTTAGAAAATAACAGAATGTTCTATGCAAGAGGTGTGGGAGCAGTCATCACTAAATAAATAATCCTTTACTGCTAAGTTTTATCTGAGGTATCCTGGATGATATTTTTATTGTTAGGGAGGGCAGTGAACAAACCTTGAACGAATGTAAACTACAAGTTTCCTAGAATTCACTCACTCTTATGAAAGGGACATTCTTCATTATTTGTATTACATGATTCACAAGGATCATACAGTAGCTGCTACAAGTCTAATATCTATAATAAAACTTTTCAAATGGTTAATTTACATTTCTCTAGCCACCACCACCTCTCCCTGGTTTCTAATAACAGCACAAGTTTTGAAATCAACGTTTAGAGAAAGATGTTACCCTGCAACATAGGTTAATACTATTGCTTCTGTGGTTGTTGCCAACTAGTCTGTTAAGTTTCAGCCTGTGTTATTATCTAACAACAATCAAAGCTGACACAACACAAGGCAGAACTCTAAGTGCAACAGGGCTATAATTACTCTTTTTTTAATAAAAAGTTAGCTGAAGTGAGAAAATTATGATTAAGAACTTGGATGCTGTTTTTGGCTCAACAGGTTTGTTTTCTAAATCGGGTAAAAAGTTATATGTGTTTAACAAATGTGGTAGAGATATCAAAACCTTGGTAGCAGCCAATAATATTTATACAAAGACTAATACCAATATAGAAAAAGGCATGTTCATAATGTAAATTGATACGATTCCATTAATAGTTCAATACGTTCATACAATAAATTGATTTCTGGTGATGGTACCTTCAACTATAATACAATTGTGGAGGTACCTATCGTTTGCTGTATTTTATTTTGGTGAAATGGAATGTGTGGCAGGGCTAGCCACCTGATTGGCTGTAGATGATAGTCACTGTTGAAGTAACACCCCATCCCATGTACAAATGGAAAAAAGAGGTTGTGGATGGGTGGATGGAACATGCTTTGAAATCTAAGAGCTGTGAAAATATTGATGCTATCAAAAACAGCATTTAAATAGTATGTTATATAGACATATCAAGGTTTTTAACACTTTTCAAAAGCCTGTTTATTACATTTTTGAACAGTACTATCTTACCAAACAGTGGAATTGTGTGTCAAAATTATAATGCATAAAACTGTATGGAAAATAGCTACATGATGCAACACAGTTACCTCGTTTAAATGATCATATTTCTATTGCTAGTGTTTTGAAGCTTCGTGCAGCCAAGCTATAACTTTTATTTATGCATTGTACAATATTTTCAATGACATACATATTTCTATAACTTTGTTAACCTTATATTAAGGCATTTCATTCTTTACAGAATAAATCATATGATTTATTTGAACTTTGCTTAGAAGGAAGTGGTTGCTGTTGGTAATGTTCATTTCTGAGGAAGTGATGGTCCATTTGGGGACTACAGAATTTAACTTTGGTGAATGAATCAGAAATTTTGGATGTGCCATTCAGTTCAGTATTTCGCTGTTTTGGCCACTGAAAAATAATAAACATAAAAAAACTAATGAGCTTTTCAAAAATATTGTGGTCTTCTTCAGATTAGAATCATAATGTTGAAAACCCTGTTAAAATGCACACCTTAAATTATTTAAATGAGGAGTACATTGAACTGAAGAAATTGATAATAATTTAAATGATAATGTAGAGATAAGAATTACGGTTTTGTAGACAGGTGTTACAGTGCTTTGTAGATGACATCTCCATACATGGACTTTGCAGACAGGGTGTGAGTAGTTTGGCATGACTGGGGAGCCAGAGAGGCACACTGCTTATTTTGGATTGTGGTACTTACACACTGGTTGTATTTGCCTTTAACAGAAGGTTTGTTATAGAAGGAAATAGAGAATTTCTAAGTCAGAAGCTGACAAGTGATCTTGAGAGACAGGGAGAGAGAGAAAGAGGAGGAAATACAGATTTTATAAGCCTGGAGCAGACAGAAAAACTAAAAAGAGGGCAACTTTCCATGACAAGAAATAAAGAACAGCAACCTCTAAATATATGTCATGGCCACTACCACTAGAGGGAAACTTTTGTGCTAGTAAGAGTTCCGAACAGGAATCTTCAGGGAGTTACTTGTGAAGGACAAAGGTGGTCTGGAAGATGCCTCTCCAATTTTGAAAACATGTAGGATCTTCTCTGCAAAAAAAAAAAAAAAAGAAACTAATTGTATTTCCCTTGCCTGCGTGGTAAAGTGCATTGGAGGGAAGATAAAAGCAATGACTCCGTATGGAGAAGAATGGGAACATTTTCCTTTTCTGCACTGAAGTGTGATCTTGGAGTTGGTATATTTAAGTAGAGGGGGTGTGAGGGGTGCAGGAGGGCATGCCCTCCTGCTCAGAGCGATCAGGTAAGTTTTTTTAAATTTTTTTATTACATTTTCGAAGTTTCAAACTTCGCTCACATGTTTTCCAACATATGAGGTTCGAAGTTTTGAAACTTCAAATATATAATATAGACCTTATATATATATATATATATATATATATATATATATATATATATATATATACATGTATATAAAATGTGTGTCCTTTTGTGCTAATTACAAGGGTATGTGGTACGTGAAATATCCTGTACTATAGCTTTAATGAACAAGTGCCGTGGTCAATGTCAAAGCCAGTCCACAAAGGTTCACTAACCTTAGACTACAAAACATTTCACTTGTCTCACAAACTGCATCATTTTGTGTGTTCCATTTATCCATCTGTGTGTGTTTCCTCTTAATTTGCATGGTCCACATGCATTGTCTAATTTTCTACTGAACTGAGAATTAGGTAGTTTGCACAGCTTTTTTTTATGTATTGTCTCATTAAGTGTTTCCTACAGATGTTGAGATGACTTTTATTTAATTTACTTATTTGTTTGTTTAATGTAGCGATGCTGCTTGTATTTGATGTATTTTAGTCACTTAATGAGATTTATGGTAGGAACTAATGTTTTTATGCTTTGTGAATAATTTGAAGTAGTTCATTATTGGTTAATTCAAATAGTTTGAATTAAGTCATTTTTGCCAGTGAAGACGTTTTCTGATTTTTCTGGCCATGGTCTGTATTTTCTTTTCTGTTTAGTTTAAGGTTATTTTTATTCTAATTAGAATGTTCAGTTTCTGCAGGTTTGATATAGATGGGCTTTGATGTATTAAGGTTAGTATGAGTTTTTGTCTGCCACTATAGAGAAAGGTCTTTCAGTTTATTTTTTAACACATCCTTCTTTTTTGCCTTAGTTTAGAATGTGCTTGTATATGCGTGCATGTGGTGTATATGTGTGTATTTTTTAATGTCTCGCTTTCTTTATATATGTATGTGCAAAATACAGAAAGTGGATACTGTGTTTTTTAATGTGCTACAGTATAGAGTTGGGAACATTCTCACAGCAATGTATCAGGAAATGTTCAGCATTGCCTTCCTTACTACAGTAGACACAGTGGTAAAAGTTAAGTTCGTAATCTAGTTCTGATCCCAGATCTCTTGCCTTACCACTTTGTAGGTACATAGGGTATAGTTGTTAATTTGATAGTGTGAAGGGACATTGTTTTTACCGAAGGGAATGATGATGCATTTATTTGCATTCCATTTGAGACCATGACTAAGACATCAGTTTATGGTCTGAGTAAGACCCTCCTGAAGTATATTGACAGATTACAGAAATACAGTAAACATATTAGATGTAACTAGCAAAAATGGGAAAGTAACCATTGTAGATTTAAAATATAAAGAACAAGTATGTAGAATTATAAAATCATATGTTTGTAGTAACTATATTTGACATTATTGCTCTGATGTTCAAGTAGTTTTGCACTAGATGGTTTATCGGACTGTTTAACTGCCCATGGGTTAATAATTATTTTTTCTTCTTAGGCAGCTTTCTCTACTTCCTTAGATCCATGTATTGATTATTGAAGTTGCACTCTTGCAATAGTTCCTTTATGTTGTTATTCTAAGCAATGTTTTACACTTTATTGCTCTTGAATGGAACTTGGCAATAGTGTTTTTGTGCTTCTGGTAGATATTTCCACTTACTCCAGCAGCTCTTGTTTGCTCCTTGGTGTTTTTGTACTGTATAAACATGGAATCCTTAAATATGCATTGCTTTGTAGCTTCCTAAATACAGGATTTTTCAAACAAAGTTCTTCGGGTAAGATGTTTACCACAGACAATCCCGTGTTTATTTAGTAAAATGTTATGGAATGGCTATGGTAAATTCAACAAAGAATAAAGCAGGAAAGTAAATGAACCTTATTACGAGGCCAGAAATGTCACTTCAATAAAAAATAAATATTCTACTAATTCTTTTATTTATTTATTTTATTAACCAGGTTAGTGAACTGGAGAGAAGACCCTATACTGCTGCAAACTAGGCCAGGAGGCAAATACAAAGAACATGAGTGACTAGAGGTATAGAATTCAGAGGACTATATATAAAAATATTATTCATTCATTTTGAAAAGTAGTGATAGGTTCTTAAAATGCAACACTAATGTTATGTATGCAATGAAATAAAAAGAAATGCAAAATATTTTACTCTAAATATTACTAAGAATTGACACCAGAAGAGAACATTAAAAGTTGCATTCGTATTGCAAGTGGCGAGATTGCAAATCTGTGGAAATAATATGAGAATTATAAAAGACAGTATCCCCATGGCAGCTGCATTTGTTACAAGGAGAACATTGTTTTAAAAATCCTTTGTTTAAGAAGCCATCTAAACTTCATGTTTGTATAGCACATGCAAGTATTTATTTAAAGATGTCATGTGTACGCAACACAGATATAAATATTCCACAAATACTGAATTATAGGTGTGCCCTTTGATATTCTAGAATGAGTTCTTGTCCTGCTATATACTTTAGTGAGAACTCTTAATCTGTTCACAAATGGACTGAACAATGATCTCTGCCTTATCCAGTAATTAACAAAAAGTCATGTATATTGACTTGTTTTTTTAAACGTGTAGTATTGTTAATTAGATCTGAATTTCTATTGGGGGCTTTGTCTTGTGATTCATTTCCAGTGTAGTATTTATATAATTGAATGGTTTTAATTGTTTTAAACACTGATGAAGAGAGGCATCCCAAAAGCTTTGTTATATCAAATGATTTGTTAGCATTTCAGAGTTCGGTGTGTTTTCCGGATTATCTAGTAATTACCCAAATAATATAATAATAGATAAGCCACTGTATATGCTAGAGCCAAGGGACCATTTGTACAAACTTCTCTTGTAAGAGGCAATATTAGCATACAAGTGGAAAATAATTTAGACTGAAATAAAAATTGCTACAAAAATAAGGATTTACATCATGGTAGTGCTTTTACAAATAAGAGAAAAAGAGCATGGTGGGATAATCCCTTTGATAAACATGGACTAAGCTTGCAAAATCATTACTTACCTAAAATAATATGCTTATTTCCATACATTCTGTAATTGCAGGTAAAGAAATTATCTTCTCAAATGTGTTTGTGTAATTGTGAGTTCCTAACCCCCATGGGTTAACATTCCACAATCTGAAAACACTCATCTGCTTAAGGTTTCAAGGAAGTCTGCCATTTGGATTATTGATATTCCAACTTAATTTGTTTCCAATGACACCCAGAGGAAGGACCACAGTTACTTGTTTAACAAGATGTTTGTTAAAAGCATTAAATAAGCAATGCTTAAAATGAATGGGGATAGGATTGCTTTCAGTTGTATTATTGTTTCTAGTGGCTTAAATGATTTACAAATTAACTTCTTTGAAAGATCGTGTTTTGGAACTGTTGGAAGTATGAATTTGCTAAAACCAAGGGTTTTATGCTTTATTTTACAGACGTGATTTCCTCTCCCAGACTGTCATTTGAGCACTTAGCACAGGCAAGTAGATTAGATTGTCTGATCTGATGACCAAACCTAGCATACAATTCTAAACATATTTTTGACAGAGAAGCTGTGCTTACAAAAGTTTTTTGTTTTGCTGATACCACCTCATCCACTATGGAAATAGATTATTGGCTTCTAGTGCTGCTAAATGGATAAACGTTTTTTAGTAGAACACCCAATTGTAATAAAGCCATTAATATTAACGTCTGTAACTCAGGTCATATTTGCATTTAAACAAAGACACTCTCTGCTAAGATTAATGAGTTTAATTGTAGCAGACCCTGAATATGTGGATTTGTTTGTTATTAAAGATACCTCTTCTAGTTTTGATTATACCTCACTCTCCTTGCCAGGTTATCATGGTTAGCATATCGTCAAGGAAAGAATTTCAAATCATGTGAAAAAATATTTGATAGACTTTAATGGTTAAATATGATCACCTTGAAATGACAAATATTTCATTGCATTCCAGTGAACATATATAGTATATCATATTTTTATTAAATAAAATTCCAAAGTTAACATCAGAAGGTTCTATTGAAATTGAAGAAATAAGTGATGCTGTGGGTAGTACTTTCCATATTTCAGTACGTGGTTCATGTCCCCCAAACTTATTGTAACTTATAATGGAACCCCATAACATCTGATATTATTTTTTTTAATGTATGGTTATTATGGGTCATAACCAGTCTTTTACCTTCCCTTCTCATTGTATTAATATAATTATTTAAACTGCAGATGTTTTTGTTTTATGTTTGTATTTGTTTTATTTCTGAAGATAGTAAAATTATTGTTCTTAAAATGTTTTGCAATAATTTGTAGATTTTTCTCCCTTGGCGTCCATTGAAAATGGGCTTCTACCCTGTCAGATTTTCCAGGTAATCAAATGTCAATAAGTAAATGCATAATATTATAGATGTTTTGTTTTTTTCTCATCCTGGTGTATATGTACCAAGATGTTTAAGTTTTTCTTGCCTCAGAAACTCTGATGATTTGGGTATACAAATAAATACGTTTACCAAGTTATACTTATCAACTGAATAGGTTAGTGAAGAAATTTTATCAAAACATTACAATTGAATTCCATCAGGTTTATGAGCAGTTTGATTCATAGTTAGATTTTTCACTCTCCAGAATTATGCATACTCAAATGTGTCCCATTCAAGAGAAATGGCTGAAGTTTTAATTACACTCAGTAAAATTACATATCAAATCTTAGCCAAATCATGGAACTCTATCTAAGACCCATTCAGAGCATGAAGAATATGTTAAAATACTTAGAAAAGTTAACAGCTAAACCAAACACTTTTCTTATGGAGGACTTCAACTATCCCCATATAAACTGGAAAGCATTTACTACTAACAACAAATATATCTAGAGATTTCTGGGTTTTGTAAATGAGAATACACTTGACCAAATTGTCCTGATGTCCTGCTTTGCAGCCCCAGATAACACCTCTAAATTCAGGGATCTTATTGATAATCACAAATGGTATAGCTCCCCAGCAAACCTTATAGTCAAGGCTGCTGCCTGCTCTGCTGAATTTTATTATCTCTTGGCTAGATTTGTTAAGGCATCTGTACCAGTCTAATATATGTATAATTTCAAATTTAAAATTAAACACATATTGTGGAGCTACCATATCAACAAGTTTTATAAGAAAACCCCTCTCTGGGTTATCTCTAAAAGATGCTCACTTCATCCTTACAAATAAAATTTAAAGTAGTAAACAAGTCCTCATACTTACCATTAAGAAAGGCAAGGCCAAATATAAACTTAGGGTTGGAACTAATTAAAAAAAAAAAAAAAAAAAAAACAGAAGACCTTCTTGGGAAGCAAAAAGTAAACAACTACACTGTACTGACATAACCTGCAGTGATGCCACTTCTCTGACCACAAGAATACTAATGACATTCTTATAGGTTCATACGTTCATAGGTAGGTACTAGGCTGTTAGCCCTAGGGCCTATATAAGCCTAGCAAAAAAGGTACCTTGGCTTTCGCCACCCAAGAAAATTATTTTAATTTAATTTCCTATTTCCCATCCAATCATCAAGATTTTTCTTGAGTGCTAATGAGGAGCTCTGTTTGATATAGATAGGTAGTCTGTTCAAGAGTATGGGACATCTCTGGGACAGGAATCTATCGCTCCAGCATGTTCTGTTTATTGTGGTGACAAGGTTTAGGTCCCTAGAGCATGTAGCTTGGAGGGATTGGGATTTCTTTACGTGTAGCATGTCCAACAGCTCTGGGTTTGACATAGCTTTGTATGTTAGGCAGAAATCACCTCTGAGTAGGCGATATGCAATGGAGTAAAGCTGGAGTTTTTTTAAACGGTCTGTGTAGGGCATCTGTTTGAGGCAAGTAATCCTCTTTGTGAGGGATTTCTGTGGCCTTTACAGTTGTTGTAGATGTCTTGTGAGGTACATACCAAAAGGGGCGTTGTACTCTATAATGGATCTAATGAGAGATGAGTAGAGGGGAACAATGACCTCTTTTTTTCTGGATGAGAAACCTTTTGTGATGTGGTGAGCCATGTAGAAGGATTTCCTGACCACTGTGGCGATGTGATTATCAAAGGAGAGACTACTGTCCACCTGTGTCCCAAGGTCTCTTATCACACTTCCAGCATTTAGTAGACTACTACTTATGTGGTAGTTCATGGGTACAGAGTTTTTACCAAAGGGGATGACAATACACTTTTTGGTATTGAGCTTGAGGCCACGGCTTTGACACCAGGCATCTGTCTCAGTGAGACCCTTTTGTAGTATGTCCACATTGTTAGGAGTTTTGATTATGGCTCCTAGTTTGCAGTCATCTGCAAACTTTGTTAGTGAAAGACCTGTGTTAGCCTGTACTTCAGAGAAGTAGATACCAAACAGGAGATGACCAAGGACTGAACCCTGTGGTACTCCACTTGTCACTGGTCTTAAGTCGGATTTGGAGTCTGCTACTTTCACAGTGTGGGTTCTGTCCATGAGCCTTTTGGCAACCCATCTTGTGACATAGGGATTTATAGCTAGTTTAGTGAGCTTATCTATAATTCCAGATTGTGGGATGGTGTTGAAAGCCTTGACGAGATCTAGATAAGCTGTGTGAACCACCTTACCCTCATCTATGGCTTTGGTGACTGCTTCAAAGAAGTCAATCAGGTTTAGGAGACATGATCTGCCTTTTACAAACCCAAACTGGGTAGGGTCCAGAGTTTGGAGATTACCAATGTCTTTGTTTATGAGTTCCATGATGATACGTTCCATGGCCTTGCAGACCAGGCTCATCAGGCTAATGGGGCGGTAGTTCCCAGGGTCCGTCATGGCTCCCCCTTTGTGGAGTGGGATAACAGTTGCAGTGCACCATTCAGTGGGCACAAAGCCTGCAGTTCGTGTAGAACGCAGCCTGGGATATTGTCAGGTCCCATGGATGCTGTGCTCTTGGCTTTGGAGAGTGTGTTTTTTACCTGTGCAGCCGTGATTACAGGAACTTTGCATTCTTCCGATATAGAGATGGGCCCTCTAGGGGGTGAGAGGGGGGTAAAGTTAGCACTGAACCTATCTGCCAGGATGTTGGCAATATCAGTTGGTTCTGTATATTTAGTCCCATTGTGCTGTTACTTAGAGCAGATCTGAATGTTGCCATTCAGATTCTTGACATAGCTATAGAATGCTTTGTGGTTGTCTTTAGAGTCAGTGACAATTTTGTTTTCATAACTAGCTTTGGAGGATTTTATGAGGAATCTCATCTTCTTACTGAGGTTGACCAGGGAGTTCCTTCAGTCATGGGATTTTACTCTTTTTTGCAACAGTTTCTTTCTTCTGTTGTAGAGTTTGTTTATGGCAGAGGACCACCAGATTGGCTTCCTTTTTTTGGAGGATAGCATCTTGGTTCTATTAGGGGTAGCATGATCCATGCACTCATGTAAGTGCTTATAAAATGCATTTGTGTAGGATTCAGCAGACGTACCTGTATTGTCCATCTGCATGGGTCTCATGAAGGTTGCCACTTCTGTTTTAAGAAGTGTGAAGCTGGCTTTGGAGAAGTTTTTTACTGTGATTTCCCTAATTGGGGGTGGGGGCAGGATGTGGATGTCTAGGGTGATTAGCTTGTGGTCGGATCTGACCAACGAGGAATTGACCTCTGGTGTGGAACACCGGTTGCCCATGTTGGTAATGACCAGGTCTAGGATATTGCTGCCCCTGATGGGGGTGTGAATAAGTTGCTCCAAGGCATTGGAATTTATGAATTCCAGAAAACGTTGAGCAAAAGAGTTGGTACATGAGTAGTTTTCCCAGTTAATGGTGGGGCAGTTGAAATTGCCTATTATTAGGATGTTGGGTTGTATCCTAATACTTTCCAGTGTATCAAGAGATGAGGAGTGGAAATCCTGAGGCATGGTGGGGGGTCTGTAGCAAGCTACAATTTGGATTGCAGTCTTGCCCAGAGTTAGTTGCACTTGGATAATCTCAGATGCATTATGCTGTGCAACTAGCCTGGAGGTGTGGATATCCTTAATGAATATGGACACTCCTCCACCTTTGTTCCAAGTTAGGTGGCCAAAAGGTGTGGTATGAATTATAGCCTGGTAACACAGGGGTGCTCTCTGGAGCTCCGAACTAGGTCTCTGTCACTGCACAGATGTCGATGATCTCCATTTTAAGGAGTGCCTCGAGTGAGTGCATTTTGAGCTTTAGACTTCTAGCATTGAGTAGCATTACTCTCTGGTTTTGCTTACTTGTACCTCTTACGGTGGTGAATTTGTCATTTGAACCTTGCCTAAAAAAAGCACTATAGGGGTGGCAAGAGCCTTAGCCAGTATCCGGAATCCCAAGGGCGACAGGTGCAGGCTGTCTTTGGCAAAGCATCATGGTCTGTCAATCATGTCGTCCCAGGCAGACAAATACTGGATCCCCTTAGAATGACACCAGAAGCTTAGACAGTTGTTGAAGTCAATCATTTTCTCCTTGTAATGTGGTATCATTCTGGGTGATGGCAGGATGCTACTCAGGGCTAGGGTCATACCTGCCTAGGCTACAAGATCAGAGAGCTCATCCATGTCTCTTTTCATGTAGTCCAGGGAGATACATCTCAGGTCATTCACACCGACATGGACAATGACAGTGTCATATTTGTACTTGTTGTGGAGTGACCTGAGTGCGTGCATTATGTGGTGGATCCTGGCACCTGACAGGCAGCTGACAGTAATTTCCTCCTTCTTTAGCCTGGTGAGTGGAACATCAGTGTGCCTGACTATAGAGTCACCTATGACTAGAGTGTTGGGTAAGTTATGCCTTATGGGCTGTGGTTGAGTGGCACACAGAGTTTGTGGTCTATGTGTCATTTGGGTTGTGTTGGGGGGTGGAGTTTGCTTGCGTTTCTGCTTTGGAGGTCCCTGATGCTTGGGCAGGATTTTATTGAGAGCCTCCGTGAATGTAGGTGTGTGTTTTGTGTTTCTATGTGTGTGTTTTGGTGGTGTAGGTTTTGAGGGACTATGTGATGAGTGTGGTGTGGTGCAAGTGTTTACCTTCCCCATTTGACTGTCTAGTCCAGTTTTGGGTGAAGAGAGCTTTGCTTCCAGTTTGGCTATATAAGTGCATCTCTCACAGGTTGTAGTGTTGGGTGGTAAGAGGAAAGGGTTGTCTGTGTACATGAGGCAATTGTTGCATTGCCCCAAGATGCCCAGATTCATCAGGTATACAGGAAAAATCACCGGGAGCTGACCCTTAGACATGCCTGGATAGGTGCTTTTTATTAAGCACTAGAAAATTGCTTTCCTCTAGACAAGTGAGGAAAGTTGAGTGCTGTAGTAATTTGCAGCTTATTTAGTGCTTACAACAAGTTCTGAACAAGTGCTGAGTTTAAAGAAACAGATTTGAGTGCTGAAACTAGAAAACGTACTAGTTCTAAGAAACAAAATTAAGCTAGAAGGCTTCCCTCCAACACAGAAAGGCTTGGGGGCTCAGAAGCCTACAAACAGTCTAGACCACTTACAGAAAAGGCAGAAAACAAGCTTAATTTTTTTTTCTTTCCCAGATGCTCTCTTTGTACACAGTAGGAGTGCCTGAAATCAGAATATGATCTCATTGCACTCAGTTGAGTGAGCAAATGAGATGGGCCCAGAAGGAGTATCCAAACACAAGGATACACAAGTTCTTGTGGGCATATTCTCTTCAATCTTTACCCTAATCACCCTCTCATCTGTCCATCCATTCTTCATCATACCTCCCTTCCTGAAACAACTTTTTTCAAGTTTTTTGGTATTTTCCAGAATAAAAAATACCAGTTCCATGAGTTCTGACAACATGCCTGGATGCTTGCTGAGAAGTGTTAAATCTCATCTAGCAAAACCCCACCATCACCTTTTCAAACTGAGTGTCCAGACTTCCTTGATGTCTGGAGAACAGCTGTTGTGGTGCTCTTACATAGAGGTGGCCTATATACTGACTGGAAACTTCAGCCCTTTTAGTTTCACTAATATTATTCCAAGGTTATGGAATGTAAATTAGCTGAACTAATAAACAACAATATATGAGATATTATGTCCCTGGATCCATACCAGCTTGGCATTGTTAAAGGTAGATCATATCTGCTCAACTTGGTTGATTTTTTGAAAAGGTTACTGGGGTCATTGATAAGAGCTATATAGCCCATTTTGCCTATCTTAATATTGCCAATGCCTTTTGACATTATCCCCTTTGCTGAGGTTACTGGCAAATTCTTCCTGCCGCACATTAACCCACAAATAAGTTGCTGGATAGAAAACTGTCTGTCTCACAGATCCCATGCTATTATGATTAAGCATGTTTGGTATAAGAAAAAAATGTATTACCAGCAATGTACCCCAGGGCTGTGTTCTAGCCTATCTATTATTAAGTATATACTTCTCTGACATGAAAGAGTGTATCACTGGACTATGCCTAACTATGTTAGCTGATAATTACAACTTAGGGCAGTTATTGAGTCTGATTCTGAAACTCAAATTCTTCAACAAGGCCTAAAACAAATGAGTGGTGTGTTAATCATGGTTTTAGACTCAATGGCAAACAATGCAATACAGTTGCTTTTGGTAAATGTATCATTACTTCCACTTACCAAACAGATAATGTTTCACTAAAACTGAACACATTTATCCCAGACCTAGGTACCTTTATGATGATAGACTCTCCTTTAATTAGCTTGACTTTCTGGTGGTTAGAAAACCCTTCTGTTTTGTGCAAGTTATCCTTCAGGGTATTTTTTAAAGATTAAAGAAGTTTAGGTCCCTCTTTATTTCTCCCTTATTAGGCACATCATTGAATATATAGCCCCCCCCGCCCCCCCCCCCCCCGGCATGTATCTTACTAACAGCTAAACCAACTTAATGCTTCCTCACTAAAAAGATTGCTGGTCTCAGCACCCTTACCTTCTCTGATAGATTAAAAGTTGTGTCCCTCTACTTAGTGTCATGCAAACGCAGGAGGGGTGTTCTCTACTTAACCTTTCATACTGTGAATGACCCAGCACTCTGAACTCCTTCACCAAGTAAAACACGTGGTAAAGCAAACACCCACTCTAGAGTTCTAAGCCTGTTCTACCACAAAAACATCATCAAACGGCACAACTGGTACCTTACCTATATTCTACAACAAGCCTTTTTTGGGAATCACACTCTTTCATCCCATTCTTCATTAATGAAGGCTCTCATCCTATGACCATAAAGTAATCAGCTTGGAAAAAAGATACGGATTCCTGGAGCACTTCTCTTATAGAAAGAGGATAATGCGCTGGTACTGCTTGTTATCAACAGCTCATAAGAGTAGAGTTATATCACTGCACTAAAACATCTGGTTTGTTTTGTGGATGGCAAGTGGTAGGATTAATGCTTTACATCACAATGTTTCCATAGACAGGTCAACAGGTCTGACATTAACTTGGTCCAGCATTTAAAAGGGAAAACTCACCTTGCTGAATATTTCTAAAATAACTTTTTCCACAGTTTCTGCCTCAGCAGAACCTAGAAGCACCATCTCAAGGTAACTAGTAGCATAGTGTACCATTTCCAAGATACAGATCTTACCTACCATGCTTCGGGTAGTAAGAGGGCCCGCAGTACCAAGGCTATCATTTAAAATTGATCTTTGACAAGGGGGGGGGGGGGCATCACAGTTATCTTAGCTTTGTCTCCTGCTTTTCCAACCTTCTGGAATTGTCTCTATAGCTTATAACTAGCCTTTCATGTCTTTAACAATGCCTGGTCAGTATGGATTTTGAGTAGCTCTTCTTATTTTGTATTTTATGCATACATAGCTTAAAAAGCAATATTATGGTAAGTGGACAGATTCACATACAGTAAACCATTGAATTGCTGTATTAGTTCTCCCTCTAATCATCCCTCATTCTATATATAGTAACCCCTCGACCTAGCATGTAGTCTCCTCCTCACTGGTAATACAAAGCCTTCTTGGCTACTTCCTTGCGGTCATGTAAAATGGAATGTGGGAGGTGTGCCTGTATCAACTCTGTTTTTATTCTTCCCGGTTGCATGTCCAAAAGAAATTCTAATGGATTCTTGACAGAAGTAATTCACAATTCGAGGTGCTGCTCAAACTTTTTTCCTGAGATAGTCCCATCCAGAGGAAGTTCAGTATCTTTGTACACGTGTGCACCATATTCAGACTTGCCACTACTGCTGCCTATCTCTTCCTTAAAAGTACCATAACACCAGCTATTCTGGGAGATGTGAGCACAAGCTGGATCTTGCCTTTGCTGCCTTCCCCATGCCAGACTGTGTTTAGCCACATGTACTCAAGGTATTGTACTATAAGAGTAATTTCATATTAAAACACCTTCCGGGATATCATCAGATACTACCAATTGCCTGTTTACCTACTCCAGTTGCCATTCCAAGTAAGCTGTGGCAAATGGTAACAGAAAACGTGTCCTTCCTGTGGCACTGATTGTAGTGGACTGCTAGGACAAGTAATGCTTCTCTTTTACAATTGCAAGCTTAACAGTAGTCATGTCTGATGCAGTATATCTCTTAGCAAAATGGTTTCTTTAACATATTCAAGGTTATGGTTCATGGCCCTGTGATAATATGGAGTAAGATACAGTTTCAAGACAATGCAGTGCTACCATGGCACCACATATATTATCTCCTGTTCATGACTTGTGTTCCATACACTATTTTTGTGAGTCTTTAGAATTTACATGCACAAATTGGTTATATTGGAGACATTTAACCCAAGACCTTGGTGTGTTCTGGAGGCAGGGAATTTGCCCTTTGCCTCTGGGACCTGCTGTCATGGTTTAGATTCCCACATAGGTACCACATAGGTACTACTGTGCCCATGTGTAGGACTAGGTAAATTCCCTCTTGTGCAGGTACATTCTGTTAGTGAAATGGAGGTCATGCATTTTATCCATTTTCTCAACAGTGTTCCACTTACAGTCTGCCAACTAGATTCTCCTATCCTCAGGCAAAGCACTGAGTACTTGCTTTCTTATTACAAGGACCCCTAATATTTCAAAGCAGTTATTTGGCATCTAATCATCCACTTATAAAAGTAAATGTTTATTTTATATAGATGCATACAAGGTACTTATTGAAGATGGTTTCCTTCTTTGGGTTTCTTTCTCCATTTACATTGAAGTTAAAACCACTTAATATTTAAATTAAATTAGATTATCCAACATAGATTTGGGCAAGTCAGTGAGTATGTGTGTCATTTCTTATTTGACGATGAGAAATGGATTGTTTGGTTGAAATCAGATATTATGAGGATGAAATTTGTAATTACTCACCATGATGTGCCATATTTCATTGGCAGACCACTAGGAACAGTTCTGTTGAAATAGCCAGTAGTAGTTTGGCAGATATATGTACATATAGATATATATAAACTGAAGGATCTGGTAGATATTGATATATATATATATATATATATATATATATATATATATATATATATATATATATATATATGTGTGTGTGTGTGTGTGCATGTATATATCTATATATATATATATATATCTATATATATATATATATATATCTATATATATATATATATATATATATATATATATATATATATATATATACATATACATAAAATATGGCCCACACAGCACATTTTTGAATGCACATAATGTCTGAATATCACAGGTTGGGACTTTTGGCTGAGCAGTTGTATTTCTGACCATCTGTGTTTCTGAGTTTCTGTTTTATTTAAAGAGGCAAGTCAGGTTTTATTAGGGATGGGAGTGTGTGTGTGTGTATGTGTGTGTGTGTGTGTGTGTGTGTGTGTGTGTGTGTGTGTGTGTGTGCGTGTGTGTGTGTGTGTGTGTGGGTGGGTGTGTGGGTGTTTGTGTGTGCATGTGTGCGTGTGTGTGTGTGTGTGTGTGTGCTTGCAGTATAATACAAGCATTTTATAAATGATATGCAATAAACCATTTTTTTTTCTTTTTTTCACTTTAAGATGAAAGCTGTATGAATATAACATGCAAATACCTGTTTCTGTTTTTCATATATTAAAGGCTTATATATTTAAGGAATTATTACCTTTTCTTTTTGTTACTTGGATCTAGAATATACAGCAAGTCTGGATTAGTTATACGAAGGGTTGGTGAAATAATGTGAATATCACAGGTCCATGTTTTTTTATGAATTCTCTTAGTCCTGCTTGGTTAATAGGGCAATAAGATGTATTTTGGCAACTTGGTTGTGTCTGGTTGCTTGTGAGTGTGACACTTGACTCTTGACTTTGGATTATGGCTGAGAGTGCAGGATCACTGGTACAGGGTTAGGAAGCTTTCCTTTCCTCACTACTGTGAGATCTCAGGTGTAGTATATATAAAATTGAGGGGTCTGGAGGAGTGCAGGGAGCTTGAGCTCTGAAAAAATACATTTTGTATACTATAGATAGTCTCTCAATACATGGTACAGTCAGTTGACTTTTATGATGATTTCTGAATTAACTGATGGAGCTGTGAGATGCTGATTAATGCCTATATAAACAAAAAACACCAAACACACATATACATGTATATCTATAAATATAACTAAATTTCTCTTTCAGTCATTCTTCTCTATGTCTCTGTTTATATAAATATATAGTCAACTACAAGTGTATACATGCTAGAAGGTTTTGCCACACTTGCCCACTACCACTTGCTCTAAATGGCAAGTGTCCTAGTTCCCATGAGTCTGGTCCTACTTAATTACCTAGCCTCCCCACCACCCTACCCTACTGAACTGCATAGCCATCCCAGAGCCCTAACTCTAACCTGAAAACTACCACCACATTCCAAGCCCTACCTGAATTGCTTTTCCCTAAACCTAAATTCCGCAGTTGCTCCCTGAACCTAAAACAGCACTCCTTTGCAATTCTAAAGTTCCTGATCACTCTCTAAACCTAAAACTCCACTGCACCTCTATAATCCTAAAGTCCCTGATCATAACCCTACAATTCCACTCCCATGCCTTAATCCTAAAATTCCTCCCCAATCCCTAACTCTAAAACTGTCCCCTCCAACCCTAAAACTGTCCCCCCTGCTCATTAAACTAAAATCTTCTTCCTGATTACTGTCTGAAATGCTAATGCACACTACCACCCCCTCCCATTACCTGTCTATGGCCACTGCACTTATCTTGCTGGATCTGGACTACATGTTCCACAAAGGTATGGCCACTACAGTCTTTGCGTTGTTTCCGCACCTCACTGTAACTTGTAATCAAGTTCAAGAGCAAATGGCAGCCTGTGCAAGATACATGAAACTACAAGTTCCAGACTGCAAAATGGTGGTCTTCAAATGCTTGGGACTTTGTCAGTCATAGCAAATCTAGATTGATCGATTAATATATCTATCTATATGCAGTAGCACAGAAGAGGTTTATAGGTTCATAGGTGTGTATTAGGCTAATGGCCCTGGAGCCTTTACAAGTCTAGCCCATTGGAGTGCCCTGGCATTGTGCCACCAGACATTAGTTCCCAGTGCCTCTATCAACTAGAACCACTGGAGTGATCCCCGGGGTGAACTTTCTCTTACTCATCCCCTAATCAAGATTTCTCTTGAAGAAGGACAGCGAGGTGCTCTGTTTGACATGTATGGGAAGTCTATTACAGAAAATGGGCAGTCTCTAGGTGAGGAACCTGTCCCTCCAGCATGTTTTGTTGATTGTGGTAATGAGGTTGAGATCTCTGGAGTGTGTGGTGTGGAGGGATTGGGATTTCTTTAGATATAGCATTTCTAACAGAGCTGGGTTAGACATTGTTTTGTAAGTCAAGCAGAGATCACCTCTAATTAGGCGATATGAGACAGAGAACAGCTGGATTCTTTTGAGTCTGTCCATGTAGGACATGTGTTTAATGCCTAGAAATCTCTTCATGTGGTACTTCTGTGGCCTCTCCAGCTGTTGCAGGTGTCTAGTGAGGTACATGCTAAATGGGGCATTATACTTGATAACTGGTCTAATGTGGGAAGAGTAGAGAGAGATGATGACCTCTTTCTTCCTGGATGCAAAACCCTTGGTAATGAAATGTGCCACATAGAAGGACTTTCTGACCACAGTCGCAATGTGGCTGTCAAAGGAGAGGTTGCTGTCAACCTACATCCCCAGATCTCTTATAATGCCTTCAGTGTTCAGTGGGGTCCCATCGATGTTGTAAATAGTAGGAACTGAGTTTTTGCCCAAGGGAATGATGAAGCAGCTTTAACCTGTGCTGCAGTAATGCTGGGTGCCTGGCATTCTTCTGGTATTGTGATTGGTCCTTTGGGGGGGGGGGTAAAGTTGGCACTCAATCTGTCAGCCAGTATACTGGCAATATCTGTTGGCTCAGTATAGGAGGTACCATTGTGCAGTAACTCAGAGCAAATTTGGGTATTGCCGTGGAGGTTCTTGATATAATTATAGCAGGCTTTGTGATTGTTTTTAGTGTCTGCTGCAATTCTCCCTTCATAGCTGGCGAGGATTTGAGGAGGGATCTCAACTTTTTGTTTAGGCTAATAAGGGAGTTTTTCCAATCATGGGACTTCATCTTTTTTCTGCAACAGTTTCTTCCTTCTGCTGTAGAGTTTATTAATGGCAGGGGACCACCAGATTGGCTTCCTTTTTTTTGGAGGAGACCGTCTTGGTTCTGTTGGGTATGGCTAGTTTCATGCATTTATGTACATGTTTGTACAGTGCACTGGTGTATGACTTGGCAGTCATAAAGCTATTCTTGCACTGGCATGGGTGCCGAGAGGTTAGCCACCTCTATTTTTAGGAGCCCAAATTCAGTTGTGGAGAAGTTTTTCAAGGTGTTTACCTTTGCAGGGGGTGTGGGTGAGATATGGATTTCCATGGTGATTAGTTTATAGTCAAATCTGACCAGGTAGGGATTGACTATTAGTGCAGAGCAATGGTTGCCCATGTTAGTAATAACCAGGTCAAGGATGTTGCTTCCTCTAGTGAGGGTCAAAATGAGCTGGTCCAGAGCATTGGAATTGATGAATTTCAGGAAGCGATGGGCCAGTGTATTGGTGCTTGAGTAGTTTTCCCAGTTGATGAGGGGTAGTTGAAGTCTCCTAGTATGAGAGTGTTGGGTTGGACCTTGATAGATTCTAGAGTGCTGAGGTATGTGGAGTGAGAGTCTAGGGACATGGTTGTTGTACTATAGCAGGCTATGACCTGGATTATCATCTTACCCAATGTTAGTTGTACCTGAAGTATCTCAGATGCATTATGCTGGGCTACTAGTCTGGAGGTGTGCATATTCTTTATGAATATGGAGACACCACCGCCTTTGGAGATTCAGTCTATGTTTTGGGGCCGAGAGGTGTGGAATGAGTTCTAGCCTGGTAGTGCTGGGGTGCTTTCTGCCACTTTAAACCAGGGCTCCGTTACAGCACAAATGTCAAAGTTCTCCATTTTAAGGAGTGCTTCGAGTGAGTGCATCTTGATATTTAGACTTCTAACACTGAGCAGCATGCCCCTCAGATTGCATTTACTTATAGCTGTTACAGTGGTAATTTGGTCTTTGGAACACCACCTAAAAAGGCAGTATAGGGGTGGCAAGAGCCTTAGCCAGTACCTGGAAACCCAGGGGTGACAGATGCAGGCCATCTCTGACAAAGCATCAAGGTATGTCAGTTATGTCATCCCAAGCAGACAGATACTGGATCTCCTTAGAATGACACCAGAAACTTAGCCAATTGTTGAAGTCAATCATTTTTTGTTTGTACTGCAGTATTATTCTGGGTGATGGTAGCATACTGCTTAGGACTAGTGTCATACCTGCCTGGACCACATAATCCGAGAACTCCACCATGTCTCTTTTCATGTAGAATGGACTTGTATTACAGAACACTGATTCATGGATGCTGGCACCTGCTCTATGCAAGAATAAAATTCACAAACAGAAGTCAAAACTGGAGCTAGGGGCAAAAACGTTATTTAGCACATAAACTACAACAAAGCAATCTTGCATTTTACAAGAGCCTCAATATTTTTGGCATCTAGCTTTTGTGTTGATTTCTGTTTGTTGAAATTCATGACCCATAAAGGCAGTAGACTCATTTAATGTGGGGGTATTTCCTCATCTTGCCCCCTCTCCATAGTAAACTTTGGCTCCTTGGATATTCACTGTTCACTGCAGACCTCCAATAAGACATTACATCTAGCAAAGTCCACACCTTGGACTATCTGAATTCAGACCTCCACAATCTATTATGCTGGCTATAGTGAGGGAATCCCGATTGCTTCCATAATGTTCATGCTGCATTGATGGATACATTTTTAAGGTCTCTGGGAAATATCTTTTCATTCCTGTATGTAACTGGAAACAGTATGCTTTTTTTCCAGTTCACCTTTTCCCACATAACTTTGTCTATGTGGTATCACATTTTCTCTCTTTGGTTTATGATTGCTTGACATCAGGAACTTGAGTCTACTTGAGTAGACTGAAATTCCACTTACCAGAATTTCATAGAATCGACACAACAACACCAAATCCTGACTTTAACGAACTTTTACATCACCAGAAAAGATTTCTGGGAAAAGAGGCAGTTGGCCAGCATGGGGAAATTTGCCCTTTTCCCCACTATAGTGTGATCTCGGAGTTGGTATATTTAGTTGGGGGTGTGGGGTAAAGCTCCTCACTTGGGTGGGTTTGAGATGCTTCAATGTTTTATTTTTTTATGTTGGCTAACTGCCTCTTTTCTTAGAAATCTTTTCTGGTAATGTGAAAGCTTGTTAAAGTCAGGTTTCTGTGTTGTCATTTCAATTATATGAAATTTGAGTAAAAGGAATTTTGGTCTACTCAAGTAGACTCCATTCTTTCTTAAGCTTGAACTCTTCTCATATCAAATGGCAAGTTTCTCTTCTCACTTCTTGATGTTTTTGTAGTTTGGGCAATTTTTGATTCAGTTTCTGAATTTCTTGAGAGTGCAAATGACAATGTTGGTTCATGACTCAACTTTGGTTTCCAGTTATGAGATTTTTGGACACATGTACACATATTCTTATTCATGCAAAAAAAATTTTTTTTTAACTGCTAACTCAGTTGCTTTATGGTAAGACACAGAGGCATTAATAATGTTTTTAATTCAGCATTCTCCTGTTGCAATATTCTCCAAATTTTGCCTTTCCCTTTGATTACTTCATATTCTAGATTTGTTCCAGGGTATGACATAGTAATGTGATTTTGTTTACATACTTAGTAATGTTTTCATGTAGAGCGCTTTTAACTTTTAGCAGCTTCTGCTACAATTTTTCCTTTCCACTCTGTGAAGACATACAGTCACAGTGAATCTAAAATTGGCTTTTCTTTTGTCTTTTAAGTTCTAGCACAGGCTACTTTGCTCGTTTCCCTTTTTGTTTTAGTTTTATAATTCCAGAGTTGTTCTGATTTTTTTTGCAGGTCTTTTACACTTTATACATCCTTCTTTAGCTTTTTATTCTGTTTTTTTTTTTCACAGAACACAGACTGCTGGTACTTTCTGTTTCAATGCTGCAATTTGTTCTGGACGATCATGTAGTCTTTTAAACAGATCAACAATTTATCTGTTTTGTTTTGAAATCTCTTTTGTTGGTCAGGGTCAACCAACAACATTTTTAAAACTCTCTATAATTTTATTTTCAGTTTTGCAAATCCTGTGTTCCAATTTTACTACTGATTATCTCTTCTTCCGCATTCTCAGTCATCGTTTTGACCTTTACTTGCACAGCTGTAAAACCCTGGTACAGTGCATTATTCATTTATTGTTCCACTGTTTACCAGCTCTGTAGCAGGGAACAGTATGAGCTTAATGTTAGCCTATATTACCATCTGGTTTTCCTGTTGTGGCTGGTTTGTCACTTGTTGTTCAGCCCTTCTTACTGAAAAAGGCAACTATTGCCTGCTCCACTAGTTCTTTTTCTTCAGCAATAACTTCTTGCTTCAGAAATAAACTTTGCCCTTCACCTTCATTTATGCCCTGACTTATCTGCTTATTGGAGCCAGATCATTTTTAAACAGGGCCCTAGGCAGGGTAATGGACAAGGATCCTCTCCCCCTCAACCATTCCAGTGTTCCTTTACTTGGCTCTCTCTCCAAAGTTACCATAAACACTGCTCAAACCTGGCAGTGTGCATACTATTTTTGTATGTATTTTTACAATGCTTACAGAAATTTGATTGGAAACCTTTAATTCAAATTCTATAGCACAAACACTGAAGGCTTTTTTGGTAAAGAAAACAGAACAAAATAGTCTCACATTGAAAAAAACTTAGAATGAGCAACAGTAAACTTCTTCTTCCTTGGAACTCACATTCATTGAAAATGCATCTGTCCAGTTGCAGATTATGTGTACATTTATATCCACAGACATCCATCAGACCCAGAATTACAGCTACATTGTTGACTACATCCTTCTGAGATGTCTGTGTCAAAAAGTTAATAACAATAATAATGACCAAAGTCACATAGTTCAGATTTGTTTCACACACACAGTAGACAAAGTATCTCAGCTTAATTTTGTCTCTCTCTCTCTCTCTCTCTCTCTCTCACACACACACATACACACACACACACACACACACACACACACACACACACACACACACACACACACACACAAGTTATGCAAAGTCAGGTTGAGTATTTAAAATGGTCAGATGATAAGATCATAAGGTATTTTTGTCCACAGAGAGCATCCAAACCCCAACAGTGGTTATAACTACTTTGTTGATTATGTGCTCTCATTATTATTGTGAAGAAATTAATTACATGTACCATGCCACTCAACTGTACAGATTTTTGCAGAATGTCCAGATTTTTGCCTCACATTTTTGATCTATTTCTCATAAAATTGTGTTTTTCTGGCAGATCATTAACAAATCAATGAGGTTTGAAGTCAGAAAACAATGACAGGCTTTTGAGTTTCAGACTTCATATCTTCAGAAAATTCATAATAATGCAGAACGTGTTATTCTATCAAACTTCTAAGTTTGTAAGAGCAGTATTTATTTATTTATTTTATTTATTTTTATTTATTTTACATTTGTTGACCGGGCTGGTCTAGCTGGATACATGTACCTTTTCAGTAGAGGCCCGGGGAGAAAAGCTCCAACATAATAAGATAAGAGTAATTAAACATACAGAGAAAAAATTATACTATTAACATAGATACAAATGAGGACAGCAAACATCACGTGTGACTAAGTTACCATTCATACGAGGAGGAGGTAGGTTGAAGAGGGGAAGCCTAGAGGAAGAGGTACTAGTCTCCAGGAGGTGATGAGACTAGTGAGGTAGTTGTTGGCTGGGTTTAGTCTGGTTTAGGGCAAGGACATAACCAGTGGGATTTCAGGAATTCGCTGAGGTTAATTTTAAATAAGTTAAGCGAGGTTATTCGTCTTAAGTTGTTTGGAAGTGAATTCCAGGTTTTCCCTATGGAGTTGGCATAGAGGGCATCACCGCCAGAGTTCCTGGATTTGAAGGTTTGTATTTGAACACTATTAGCTGATCGGAGGCAGTTAAGGTTTGAGTAGGGTGTAAATATTTTGCTCAGAGCAGGGACTCTATCAGGTTGGTTAATTATTTTAAATACTTCCGTGAGTTGGGTGAAGTTGAGAAGATTGGGCAGTTCAAGCCAGCCAAGTTTCTTTAGGTTAAGGCAGTGATGAGTACGGTAGGGAGTTCCAGTTATAAATCTAGCTATGTGATTATAGGCAACGGAGAGCATGTTGAGTTCGTGCTTATTGAGGAAAGATAGGATAGGGGAGGCATACAGGAGGGTAGGGAGAAGATGAGTGCGAGCAATGGTTAGTTTGGCATGAGGGGTCAGAAAATTCTTAATGCGATACATTGAAAAACTTTTAAACATTTAAAAACTATCCCTATTTTTGGGCCTTTGTCTTCCCATTATTTATGACTTTGTTCCGATTTCTTGCTCTAAGAAGTTGAGAGGTATGACATGTACTTAATTGATAACTTTGAATGAACTACATGACACTATATTAAGATGCTAACATCATACCATAAGAGCTAGCCATGTGTTGCACAGTTCAAAAAGAAGACTATTTAAAAGAGCATAAGAAATATCAACAACCTAATAACATATGCTAAGTCAACAATTTATTTTTATTTTACATTTGTTGAACAATCTCTAAAGAAGTAAAAGCCCTCATGAAAGAGAGCTAGTACTAATGTGGAGGTTGCTGCTGTCAAATAATATTATATTTAAGTGGTTCATGTACAAATACAGTACCTGCCTTCCTAGAAAAATAAATAGTGTGCTGGTGCTATTGCCATAGCATTTGTGGAACTATCAGCTATGCAATAGGAAATGCCTGGTAAATGACAGCAGGTTTATGGTTACTAGGCAGGCAGTCATGGGGATTACTGAGGAGTTTAGCACAAATTCCCAATTGCTACAATACATTGTCTGGTTAAATGACTGGCTCATTGTCACAAGGGAAGTAAATGAAGGTGGAAAGATTCAAACCCTACACCCTTGCTTTACTTGCCAAAGTAAAATGCTGCTGTACCTGATGTTCACTGGTTTAGACTCCACCAAATAATGAATGTAAAGTTGTGCTGCACTTGACTCTCACTTGTACATACTTGAAACCTGGTGACAGTGCTTGCTTCTGCTTCATTGGCTGGAAGTTACAGAGCATTTAAAACTTCGAAACTTTTTTTTTTTTTTTTTTTTTAATTTTTAAAGTGTTATTACACAATCACAGTGAAACTTTGTTTTTTTTCTTTCTGAATGTATGCGGTCAATTAGAAAAAATAAAAACTTTTCTATTTTTAATTTAATGTTGTGGATGCCCCCCCCCTTCTCAATAGCATGGGACCCTAGGCAGCTGTGTAGGTTGCCTAGTGCTGGACCCAGCCCTGTTTGGGATAACAGCATATTCTTTCCAGTCATTGTGCATTTCATTTGCATTTAGCTTCAATATTTTTTGAGTTTACAGCACACCACTTTGTTATGTAACCTCATCAGATAATTTCAAGTTAATCATCTAATCATTATTAGATTATTCATCAATAATCACTAAATAATCAATAGGTAATCATCTTCATGGCCATAAAGATATCTCTGTATAGACATAGTGTAATTCTGTTATTTTAGGAATAATAACATGACCCGTAACAAAATGATAACTAAACTTTACAGCATCACACAAAAGTAAAATAAGGAATCAGTCCAAGTGCAGCTTATGACTTGTCTTATTTCTGCTATTGGCACTTCCCCCCTATTTTTTATATCTTCATTCATTCTTGACTCATTACAGCCGAGTGCATACTGAGGTGCTTCTGCAATTACAGCCTACTGATGCCTCTAGGCATCAAATATTGTCAATTTTCATTTGCATCAATAATTCTAAAACCATTATACATACAATATATTAAAAGATTCCATCTTAAAGATTATACAATGGCAAATACAGCTATACTGTCAGTTGATCACAGTCTTGTGCAGGTAAGGAGATATTGTTGTCCATATAATACTTATTGATAGCATCATAAATGTAATATCTTTCGAAATATCTTGGCAACTAATGAACACAGGAAGAACTGCTTAGCCTCATAGGAAAGCGCTCGGCTGGATGAACAAAATGCTGAAGACAGCATTTGTGTAACTTGAGTGGTTCCGAAGATATTGTAAGTTGTTCATGAAATATTACAAATGTAATAGTTACTCTCTTTGCTGTGACTTATAAAACCAATTTTAAGGCCTAGAACCTAAAGAATACTACAACTGTAAAAATAGTTTATGCTGAAGAGTTTGCCATTTACACTTCTTTAGTAACCCCTATGGTTCTAGAGATATGATCATTTGTTTGCATGGCTTGCATCGCAAGCTGAAAGCAGCAGAGGTCTTGAGCTCTGCAGTCTTCATTTTTTCCCTGACAGGATTTTTTATTTATTTAATTTCACCAACAAAGATTTGAAACTACTAAAATCAGGTTCTGGAAGTCATAAGCTACAAGTTGGTGTAATTTTTAAGAAAAATGCTCATATATTCCTGTCAAACCTTTGAATAGAAGGGACATTGAAACCACATTCACAAAGGAAGATGAACAGCTCCAAACTTTCTCAGCAAGAAACTCCAATAAGGAAAGAAATACAGGCAATCTTTACTACAATTTGAGACTTAGTGGGTAAAATAGACAAATGAAACTTAAAAGTGGACAATATAAAAGAGGATACCACCAAATAACCTTATTAAATGAACCTTAAACAACAAACTGCCCAGATTGCTGATTTGGAAGATTCTGTGACATATATAGACTACAGGTTAACAGAAAGAGAAGAAAACATAGACTTTCTTCTTCAAGAAAACACAAGACTCATTGAAAAGATAGATGACATTGAGGATAGAATCAGAAGAAACAACATATGAATCTATGGCATTCTGGAGCAGATGGAGGGGGCAATATGTTTAATTTCCTATCTTCTTGGATTCCTAAAATCCTAAACCTACCTGAAGCAGTATCCTTCATGATAGAAAGGGCACACAGGTCTTTAACTACAACTTCTGTATCCAGTAAAAACAGCTGTCCAAGATCTATTATTGTAAGATTTATCTCCACTCAAGACAAAGACCTCGTTTTAAGAACTACCTGGTCCCTTGCTCTATTAAAAATTGGTGACCAAACTATCAGGTTTAGCAATGACTTTTCACCCCTTGTAATGCCCCAAAGAAGAGCATGTGTCCCTCTAATAAATCATTAAAAGAGGAAGGAATCAAAGGACAACTCATATTCCAAGCAAGAATAAGACTATCCCTGCCAGAAGGAATAAAAAACGTTTGACTCTGTCGAATAAGCATCAACATTTGTCCAAAAAAGAACCTTTTTAGTCAGCCTGAACCCATGAATACTTAAATGAACTTAAAAAGACAAGCTTCAAAAAATGAGTGGACTATTAAAGAAAAAAAGAAACCCAGAGACAAATGATTATACATAAATTCTCATTTCATGCAAGTTTTTGTTTTCTCCCTTCTAAATAATGTGGAATAATACACAGAAGGTAATGTAACTTTTGTCTCTCCTATTATCTTTCCCGCAACAATGCTAACTTCATAAATAATATATATTACTCAAAATTCAAGTAAATCAAAATCTTACCCAACTGCAAACTATTTTACACTTTTATCTCTATATATACGTGGCATAGCACTAGTGAAATGGTATACAATCATTTACTCATTTCATATAATTATATATATATATATATATATATATATATATATATATATATATATATTTCTTTTATATCCTATACTTATTTCTTCATATATGTTTTAGTCCTAGTGTCATAGTATTTAATTACTGCATGAGAGAGAAATGCTTACTGTGTTACTGTTAAGTAATTAAAAAGAAAGTGGTGGCATTCTATTATTATATATACATTTACTACTAAATTGAACTTCTACAGCATGCCCCATTCAGCTAATATATCTTATAGCTGTGAGTGGTTGGTAATTTGGAGCCTTTATTTTAAATATTCAAAATTTTATAAGTTATGCTTAAAAGCTTCACTTCACTAGAACATTCCTGCCTACTTATTTTGTGATGGAATGTTGACAACTTTTGTGACAAGCTCAAGCTTCTAAAGACTTCAGTTAACTCACAAGAGTCATGACAAACAATCTGCTGTCTTCCAAGAAGTAGGCATGATCTCTAAACCTGTTTCTCTTCACTGAACTCTAACAGCCTATCAGATTCAAGAATGATTATTTGAACTGTGTTTTCATTCATTTAACAATTATTTTTTTTAACTAAAACGTCTTATAAGCATATGTTATACTATGAATAGTGATTTATTTAATCTGAATTACATTTATTTTTAAATAAGAATTACAAATATGTTTCTGACAGTGACAGTTTTAAATGCATCTTTTTTCCTGTCTGCTTTAATGACATTGCAGTCCTGTATTTATTCATAGCAACAAGCAATTATTAGGATTAATCAATTTATCTTAGTCTATTTAGATAAAAATAATTTAAGAAATTGTATAAAGCTTCATGATCTTAGTTCATGTCTACATAGTATATTAAATAGAATTTTCCATTTGTATGTTTTTAATATACATGCAGTTTCCCTTTTGCTTGCTATTAACCTGCATTAGCTAGAAATTCGCATTAGATGCCATGAGAGGGTTAGTTTGTGACTTCTATGAGCACTATAGTAAGCCTGGATATTGTTTATCCATGTAGAAAGTTATTAAAACATACAGTTTTATTTTCAAATTTAGAGTTTTTAAATTGTCCATAACAGTTTTAAAAAATGTATTTGTCATAATGAATCAAGAAAAGCACTTTTCAATTTTACTTATAATAGCAGTCTCCCTCAAATGATAATATTTAACATTATATCTATTAATGTTAATGGGTTGAACAACTCCATGAAAAGGAGAAGTGTCAACAAATATTTAATGCTGCATAAAGCAGATTTTGCATTCATTCAGAATCCCACTTAGTAAAGGAAGATCTAAACAAATTAACCTTTAAGGATTATAAGATTTTGCTAAGTTCAAACTACAATCACAGAAGAGGTGTTTTAATTTTACACAGAAAACAATGAGAATTCCAGAAATAGTTGACTCATACTCAAGCAGTGATGGTATGCTTGGCCTGCTTTAGTCATACTAAAACTAGATAAAAAGATGTCAACTTTTGCAAAAACCTACTGGAT
The DNA here is from genome assembly GCF_019279795.1 of Protopterus annectens. Taxonomy (NCBI): domain Eukaryota; kingdom Metazoa; phylum Chordata; order Ceratodontiformes; family Protopteridae; genus Protopterus; species Protopterus annectens. The sequence continues at coordinate 281,243,729 of NC_056744.1, forward strand.
ACTGGGTATTGGATCTAAAACTGTGAAAAAGCATTTAGACACCATAGCATTAAAGTATAAAGGTAAGGTACTATTAGCGGGTGATTTTAATTGTATCTTGTCCTCCACTGATACCACAAGCTCTAAGCCCTTCAAGATGTCCCCTGTTGCCAAGCAGTTGAACAACTGCATAAAAGACAGAAACCTAATTGACATTGACTGTATAGATATATTATCCTCCCTGAAGTATTCTCACTACTCTTACAAATTTGGCACACAGGTCAACATAGACAAAGTCTTTGTAACCAGTTCTTTACTGACCAAAACTGATAATGTAATGCTGACATCATGACATGGGGAAGCAGTTCAAGGTACTGACCTGGATTCACGCCTGTCTCATGTGGAGGGGCAGCTCACCATATTGATTTTGCTTATGACTGATAACTCTCAGAGAGGTAAAGACAATTCTTTTGATATCAACCCTATGAGGTCTACCCACAGGAAGGATTGCATTTCCACTCCTGCATGCAATCAGGAAGTCGATTTGGATCACAGACAGGCTGATGTGCCTGTAGAGGAAGTGACGGCAACTTCTTCTGGTTTGCTTTCGAGGGGCACTAGAAGTGAGGCTGCATTACAAAAGGGAGCTGCAACTAAATTTTGTTACAATCATTTGGTATTGAATTCCCAGGACTAAGGTCCGAATGGACAGTCCTCCCTTTTAGAGGAACGTGGTGTTCAGGGACATGCTCCTGTGCGAATGACTGATAGTATGGCTAATGGCAACAATGGAGTGCACGAGTGGACGGATACTTCATCTTTGGCTTCATAGCTTGTTAGTTACAAGTCTTTTTCCAGTCACCAAGGTACTGATAATAACTTTATATTTAACAACCGGGATGCTGAGAAAGACAGTGAAGTGTCTTATAGAGCCAATATTAAAAAACTCACTGATTTAATTTACAAACATAAAATGCTGGGTATTGACAATTGTTACTTGCATGACTATCAAAAGGGGTATAGTAAGGGGTTGGGAGGGTGGCCTAATGGTTAAGGTGTTTGTCTTACAAACACAAGGTGCAGGGTTTGAGTCTCACAAGGGATAATTGGCTAGGCTTAAAATGGCTCGCAGGGGCAGTTAGCCTAGTACTAATCTATGAACCTATGAACCTATGAAGAATTCCGTTTTTATAAGTTTCCGAACAATGTAGTGGAAGGCTCCCCTTTCACGAAGAATTGTTGAGTATTTTTGACCGTAGTGGTTTTGAAGTCATGAAAACCCTGATTAAAGAAAATGAAAGGATTATGGGGCAAGTATATCAGGAGATAGAATACATTAATGAAGTAGTGACCAATGATCTTATCATTAATGAAGTAGTGACCAGTGATCTTATCATTAATGAAGTAGTGACCAATGCTCTTATCATTACTGAAGTAGTGACCAATGAGCTTATCATTAATGAAGTAGTGACCAATGATCTTATCATTACTGAAGTAGTGACCAATGATCTTATCATTAATGAAGTAGTGACCAATGATCTTATCATTACTGAAGTAGTGACCAATGATCTTATCATTAATGAAGTAGTGACCAATGATCTTATGTTTTCTGTTGAAAATGAGAAGAGAAAATATTTTATTATTAAGCAACAGGTGGAAGAAAAATGTCATGTTATTTTTAAAAGGAAGTGTGGCAAAATAGATAGGGATTTGAGGGATTACAGACAGAAAAAAGCATACCTGTACCCCAAGAATGACAAATTTGGTCGAAAAAATAATAACGATTTTTTTCATAAATCTGGACCACAACACAGTACTTATTCCTCTTCTTTTCCACCAGGGGGACACCATGCCTGGGACTCTATGGACCATAGAGTGATCTACCGTGATTCAGGGATGGGGGAACATCAGGATTCAAACAATACCGAATTCCCTGAATGTAGGAGATCAGATAGGTTAAGAAACGAATCCCCTGCGCAGTATTTTTACAGGGGTCCCCCAAATGGCATGAAATAAATAAGAGTGGTAGCCAGGAAGGGGGACTAGCCAACATGTTGGACCAAGGGAGTACAGGGAATATTACTGTGGATGGACCATGTCACACCCTACATGACTTTAAAATTTACAATTACAGCAGTGAGGAGATTGACAGGAATCATTTTCTTTTATTTTCAAAAGGTTTTAAATTCATCCCCTCTACAGGGGGTAATTTAGTGGACAGCTTAATAGACTTGAGGATTTTTCTACGGAAAAAGAGTTTAGACATTATGTTTCAGGGGCAACAAGATGGTGGTACTAATAGTGGTATTAGAAGACCTAGTACATATAATCCCCCTATACACCCCCAGCTAAAACATTTTGAAAGGGAGGTCGAAGAAGAAATCAGGAATGTTTACAGGGGTGGATGGCATGATAAATTTAACATGACTAGAGAAGAAAAGTTACTTCTCAAATCCATTCAAGAAAATAGATACCTGAGGGTGATGCAACCCGATAAAGGTGGAGGGGTGGTCTTCATGGACAGTATTTTGTATTCCAGTAAGATGATGGATATGCTTAATGATACCAACAGGTATATTAGGGTATCCAAGAATGAGATTAACTTAGCACACCGTAAGATTGATTTGGTTTTACAGGACATGCTGAATGACAATCTTATAAACCAGGACACTTTTAAGTATCTCATTGTGGACAGACCCCATATCCCTGCTATTTTCGGGATACCCAAGGTACATAAAAGTGTGGAGGATCCACCCCTGAGACCCACTGTGGCAGCCAATGGCTCAAAAACCCATCCTTTGGCCAAATTTTTGGATATAAAATTAAAAGATATTTGGGTTAGGGCCAATGGCATACTTAAGGACTCCTGGGAATTTTTGAGAAGCATTAATAGCAACATGTATTCTGATTCTTTAATATTTGTAACCCTTGATATTCAGGATTTATTTAATATGATTCCATATTCTACAGGGTCAGAATGGTTCCAGGATGCCCTTCACCAACATGGAAAACTTGACCACAATACTTTTCTGGTTTATACAGAGTTGATGGATTTGGTATTGAAACACAACTTTATATTTTTTGAGGGTGAGTTGTTTAAACAGATCCAGGGAGTGGCCATGGGAGCAAGTTGTGCCCCTACTTATGCCAACATTGTGCTCATGGTTTGGGAAGAGAAGTTTGTGTTCCAGTCTGAATATGCACAATATTGGGTATATTACAAATGTTACCTGGATGATATTTGCATTTTTTTGGAAAAGTAGCATGGAAAAGTTAACAGAATTTATAGACTATCTAAACCATACCACTAATTTTTTGAAATTTACTTCCCATATATGAATTTTCTGGACGTCACTATTAAAAAAGACGTCCTAGGGCAGCAGTTTACATCTAATGTATACAGAAAGGAAACCTTTTCTAACTCATACTTATATTTCACTAATTCCCATCCGTTTAAACAGAAGAGAAGTATTATCAAGGGACAATTTGTCCGCAGTTGTAAGATGACCTCTTTGGACTCGGACTTTGAAGATGAAAGTCAGAGAGTCAAAGAAATGTTTATATCTAGGAAGTATCCTAACTATTTAATTGATGAGGTTTTGGAGGAAGTAAAGAATGGGAGAAAGGATAGGTTTGCCCCTATTTTGGGAACAGGAGATACAAGTGTGATAGTACCAATAAATGTGCAGGGTACCACACAACAACCAGGGGTGACATTACCAGGGATGAAATCCAGAAACCTTGGGGGTAATTATGTGATGTTTTATAATCAGAATACCTCTAGGGTTAAAAACATTATTACTCAACACTGGAGCAGGTTTAGGTGTTATTCAGAGTTGGACATTTTGTTTACCAACACCCTAGGATTCACATACAAAAAAGGCAGGAACCTCAAGGATTTGCTGGAGTATAATGGTTCTATTGTTTCATGTAAGAAATTGGGAACCTACAAATGTGGGGCATGTGCCCAATGCCCATATATACTTAGACAAGTATTCTGTACACATCCTGTCAAGAGACTATCAGATTCAGAGTAGTAATTTTTCCAATTGTAATAGTGAAGGCTTGATTTATTTAGCCCTGTGCAAAACCTGTGGTGCATTTTACATTGGAAAAACTACTTGTAAAATCAGAAGGAGGATTTATGAGCATTTATATGCTATTAGAGTTGAAGATATTAAAAAATGCCTTGTTTAAACATACACTGACATGCCCCCAAGCAAAATGGGGCTTCTTTGTTGTAGAGAAGGTTCAATGTGATGTGAGGGGGGGCCCATGGGAAAATAGGCTAGAGGTGAGAGAAATATTTTGGCAGTTGTTATTGGAAGCCAATAGATTCCCAGGGCTGAATGAATATATATTCATTGTCCCTATTCTAAAAATGAGAGATGCAAAACTATAAAATAAGTACATATATTGTTTTGCAAGTTCTTTTTGTTAGTTTTTGATTCAAGTTTATTTATCTGTCCAACACATTGTGATGGTTTTAGTATTTATATATTTATTTAAAGTTTTTTTTAAAAAATGTGCATGTTTTTATCTATTTTTATTTGTATTTGTGGTAAGTTGGTTGGTTGTCAGGAACATTTTAGTCATAGGATTTAATTGGTGTCAATTAAACAATTGTTTTAACTATTAATTAAATTGGGAGGGGTATATAATCAGGCACAGCCTTCATTCATTCATTTTACATCTGAAGAAGTCTGGTGGACGAAAACGCTTTGTATTGTGTGGCGTTTATGCGATTAAACCTGCTGCTGCTTACACATACAGGCTTGTGTTTATTATTTATTGTTACCTCCTGCCTCTTTGGGTGCCTGTTGTGGTTTTACTGTGGCACCCTTTCCTTGGAGTTTTTGGATATAAAAGAAATAACATACACTAGAAATAATCAGACTATCAGAGTTACAGACCTAAAAAATATCTTATGTTTTAAAAACCATTAGAAGAATATTAATAATAATAACTCATCTATATGTGATAAATGTATAGACAACTTTCTTGCTAATAATATTCAAAAGAAGCTATCCAAACACAATATTAATAACATAGACAAGCCCTTTTCCTTTAAAGAATTAAAGGAACAAATAAAAAAATCTTAAAACAAAAAAGGCACCAGGGCTGTATGGTCTAATTCCAGAATTTTACAAATCTTACCTGATAACATCTTGAAAGTCTTAATGCATTCCAAGAAGTTAAAACTACAGCAAACATCTCTCTCTCCCTCATGAAAATATTCTATCAGCTCTCCTATCTTAAAACCAAATAAAGAGCCCAATCTTTGCACATCATGCAAGCGAATTTCTTTGCTTAACATTGGTTACAAGATATCCATGTCTATCTTAGCAGACAGATTAAATAATATTTTTTCAGTATTAATTTATGAAGACCAAACTGGATTTATCAAAAACAGAAAGGTACAAGACAATGTAATTAGATTACTGTCCTTAATAGACTTAGCAAACAAGAAAAAAAAGAGCTTTCAATTTTAAGCCTTGATATAGATAAAGCTTTCGACTCCCTAAATTGGCCATATCTGTTTAAAGTTCTGCAAAAATACAATTTCTTCCCAAACTTTACAGGATTAATTAAAAAAACTATATGAAAAGTCCATAGCCTATGTAAAGATTGCATTTTATCTATCTAGCTCATTTCAAATATTAAGAGGTACTAAACAGGGGTGCCCCCTCTCCTTATTACTCTTTGCCCTGGCTATTGAGCCTCTTGCAAATTAGGTTAGAAATAATGACAGCATTAAAGGATATAAAGTGTCAGACAAATTATCCCCTTAACTATTCGCTGATGACCTACTAATAACTTCTAATGATATTGAAAATCCAGTAGTACTAGACAGAGCAGTGAATAAGTGAAACTTGATTTTTAACATGTTTTAAATGTATTTTTATGTGCTTTTTATAGTTTTTCTTAAAGTTATTTATATTAGTTTTTAGGATGCTTTAATAAATATTTGTATGCCATCTGTTTTTCTGTTGCTTTGGCTAAGGGAATATTATTGGTTTTAAAGTGTTTTGATTGAATAATTGGTTCTCCTCTGTGATTGGAAGATTTGAATTTATTGCTGTTTTTTATAGTGTGGTTTTGCTGAACTGTAACAGAAATCTGATGAAGCATTATATACAGATGTGAAAATGCTTATTCTTTAACAAATCATTTTTATGCACCTAGAAGCCGTGTTTGTGCACTCACTGTTTGCTTTGTTCATTTTTTTCTTAGCCACGTTGCATGTTCAGGCCATCAGTGGATCAAAATGCTATGAAAAATCTCTTAAATGTATATCACAGGATCTAGAATCCCATGGCTTCTAATGCCCTAGTTGTCCTAAACCCCAGCTTAATGAATTTATTTTACTGCTGTCTTAACCATTTATGATGTTTTAAAATCATGAAGGAAAAAGATGAAGTATAAGATAAAATATGATAAAGTAAGAAATAAGTAATGTTAATGTTGAGATAAGACCAGGATAGGCAGAAAAGAGGGGATCAAGCAAAATTTATTACCATGGGCTAACCATAGTGCAATCAGGGAGTTTTTGCAATTGATGGATATAGAGGGTGCCTGTTGGAGAAAGTAAGTTATCCTTGTTGCTGTTAGATCACTATTAAATAGTCACTAATTTGGCATGAAAGGAGCAGTGACAAAAATGTGTTTGGTGAAATCATTGTAAAATGACCATAGCTATGGCTTGTGCCTGTGTGTGTGTGTGTGTGTGTGTGTGTGTGTGTGTGTGTGTGTGTGTGTGTGTGTGTGTGTGTGTGTGTGTGTGTGTGTGTGTGTTTAAATGTGGGGAGCAATGAGGTGTATTTAAGAATAACAAGTTGGCCATAATTTCTTTCTCTTTTCATTACAGTCAGACATCAACACTGTACACAAGTCTTTGTCTTTGGAGGTCTGGGCAGATGTGTGTGAAACCAATTTATAATAGTCACAGTGACACAGCAATCTGAGTTGCCATTTCGCAGCACTTAATTTACTGGTAGAGTTCTTAGCTATGGTTCCTTTTTTGTGTATATGGATTCACTTATTGTCTTAGTGTCCGTAGGAAATCTATTTAGTGTATTTATGTGTTCATAGTTTCATATGTCCATTTCTAAATGGGCAAGCCATTAAAAGAATGAGGGATGTGTGTAACAAGAAGGAGAACTATGTAGTACTGAATGACTGCTGACAGTCATATTTAGTACCTCCTCCATCCGCATCCATTCTGGATCCACTGCTGCATTTGTGGATAAAAGTGGCTCACTTTTCCTCTTGTTTGATCATTGTTAAACAGCCACTAATGCGCCAGAGCAAGAGTAGTCACACAGACTGTATTTCATTTGCTGAAATCAGTGTAAATCTAGGATTGCTGTGGCTTATGAGTTTGTGTATGAGAGAGGGGCTTAAGAATGTTTAAGACTAACAACTTATCCATAATTTCCTTCACTTTCCAGCACAAGCATTAGTACTGGACACAACAGGAGGCTGTCCCTTGTCATCTGGCAGGAAATGGGTGGGTGTGAAACTAACTGATCATTGGCAGAGTGCCCAACATTGCCATCTATCAGCACATAGCACTTGTTGATTTCTTTGCTGTGGCTTCTTCTGTGTTTAGCCTGCATATTCTCCATCCCACTCTCTGTATGGATTTACCCATTTGCTCTGGTTTCTTCCAACACCCCAAAGAGAAGAAATAAGTGGATTGGCTTTCATCCAGTTTGCCTAATGGTAAACATGCTGCACATCTATATATTTCTACATCTTGTAAAAAGTTGGCTTGTCATGGGCACTGCCAGTACACATGTGGTTGCAGTCCCCCTGATGATGTGGATGAAATGCAATTACTGCCAGGAATTCTCTTGTTGTCTCTCTCTTTGTTTCTTCTTCAGGACATCCCGACTGAATTCTCTCAAGTTGCAGATCCATGTCTGCATCTTCATCTTCAAGGATTGTCCTGCACTGCTTCTACTGCAGGGCAGCTGCTGCAAGCCATTGTGGATTTTCCTGTGGATTCATGTAGGCATACATGCAGGCTCCTCCTTGTTGCTGGCTGAGTGTGTTAAACATTTTCAGCACTCTAGACATAAATGACCATTAAGACGACACCTTTTTGATGTCCAATTTTGTGTCACTCTTCCCTCTCTCTCTTTATGTTGTTGTTGTGTCTTTCGGCTTTTCCCGGTTAGGAGTCGCCACAGCAGAACTCCGATCTGCTAATGATTGGCAGTAGATTTTTTACGTGCCGAGTTGCCAGCCCTGACGCACAATCTTCAATGAAGGTACACCCATTCATGCATTTCTCCACACAGAAGACGCTCTAGCTGAGAATCGAACAGGACAATGTCTTACTGTGAGGCGACAACGCTACTGCAGCACCACTGTGTGTGTGTCTGTATATGTGTTTGTGTATATATATATATATATATATATATATATATATATATATATATATGTACAGAGGTCCCCTTCAAAACATCTAAAACCCATAACATCTAATTTCATAACATTGAGACCAGAACATCTAAAACCCAAAACATCTAAAACCCATATCATCGAATTTCATAACATCTAACACTACAAATCACAAGTAAATAACATCCCCTCCACATATAATGAGACCAAACTACCAAACATACTTTTTACTACATTTCTGCAGGGGGGCTTGATACAGTGGGGTTAGGAAATTAACTTTTTCCCCACTGTACTACGATCTTGGAGTTGGTATATTTAATTTACAGGGGGTTTGGGGGGTGTAGATGGGCTTGCCCCCCTGCAGAAACATAGTAAAAAGTGTGTTTGGTAGTTTGGTGTCATTATATGTGGAGGGCATGTTATTTTACTGTGATTTGTAGTGTTAGATGTTATGAAATTCGATGTTATGGGTTTTAGATGTTTTGGGTTTTAGATGTTCTGGTCTCAGTGTTATGAAATTAGATGTTATGGGTTTTAGATGTTTTGAAGTAGACACACACACACACACACACACATATATATATATATATATATATATATATATATATATATATATATAGAGAGAGAGAGAGAGAGGGAAGGTAAAAGTGTTGACTGATGTCTATAACCCCTTATTGCAGAACGTACATAAAGCGCTGTAGAAAATAATAATATAAGCACAACACTGTACGTGCTAAGTAGTACATTAGACTTTATTTTGGTAGTGTGTTAAATACTGTTGCATGGAAAAAGCTAACACAAATTTTGGACAGCTTGTGTGGCTCGTGTAGGTTGGCTAATACTATGAAAAAATGGCCTGAGGAGCTGAGAGCCATAGATAAATATTAATTTCTCATAGTCAGGACTGCCAAGCACCCTCTAAATGGGGATCTAGGGATGCGTCTACCCCAGTCTTCTTTAATATTTTTCACTTTTCTTTTTGGCCCCATACCTGCCAGTCAGTAAGCTTTCTTCCAGCTGCATATGTCCACTCATTTCACAGTCTACTAGGAATGTCTGCAGTATCTTGGGTAAAGAGCTGTTTATAGGGGGGGCATCACTGCAGCAGATATAAGGGTGCTTTGTGTCTATGACAGCTTTCCAGTCATGAATATATTGTATGCATGCTGTACCCCACCCCATCAGTGAGTGGAACATCCTACCCATGTCACCATGGAGGCCCAGAGTGCCTTGCACAGACATGCTCTTACACAGTTTCTGCAAAGGGCAACTACCAAGAGGTACTTTGCTGAGCAAAAAACTAACTCTGGGATACATGTTTTGTATCATCCCCCCACCACAGGAGCTCTGAAGTATGTGCTCTGCACATCTTCTCCTGCACACCAGGATAGCAGGACTCACCCTCGCTTGCTAGCTTCTCAAGTACCCAAGACATTAATCAAACCCAGGTCACCTGGGTCAGGACTTTATCCAGGTATGCCATCACTGCTGCCTGGTTTAATATTAATGGTTGAGTTCAGAGGTGGGTGTTGTTAAGCACACAATAAAGATATTCCATGAGAAGACCTATAACAACCTTAATGTCATGGGCACAAACAGACAATGCTATGGAAAGTGCTATTTTACACAATGTCTTAAAAAATAAAAAAAGGATGCTCTTAGGTCACACAAATCAAAGACAGACCTACTAATCGTCAATGATGAGATGGCATCAGCGATAAACTAGGTAGAAATACATAAGCAGGTGGTCACACAATATGCGCATGCAGTCAAGAGGATCAAACAATATTAAAGTGCACCAGGAAATTAAAATACGGTACTCACAGGGACGACAACACCATAAGCTCCACACCAATTGCGGATGAGAAACCATATATTTATTCCAAAATTTTAAAAATGTTAAGTGCTTTCATCCTGCATAATAGACTCTGGGACTTCTTCAGAACAAAGAATGAATAAAGAACAAGCATTTTTATAAAGCCCATCAATCATTCAATAAGCCAGTTATATGCAGCTATTAATAAAAAAGTTTGAAAACCTCTGTTTTAACTTATATGAGTAAAATAGGTGACCATTATTAAAAAATAAACAATAAACAAATACACTATTACTTCTTAAAAGTAAAAAAAACAATAATTGCAAATGAATATTAAAAAAAATGCAAAGGTTCAAGGCTCTTTTCTTTAACACAGGGAGCAGAAACATAACTTCATTAAGACATGGTACAACAGTGGCTTTTAGCCTAATCATCCAGTACCACATTCTAAGTTCTATCTGTAGCTCCCACCACCCTCCCCTTATACTCTGTGGTACAACTTCTAAAATGCCAAACTTAAATTTAGTAAAACCCTGACATGTGCGAGTGTGTTTGTAAAGGTCATTATTTGAGTTGCCCAAAGCAATGGAATACAAGTGTTAATATATTCTAGATCTAAATTTCCTCTCGGTTTTGCCTACATAGAAACTATTGCAGGTTTGACAAACTGAAATGTAAATTAACCCTTTTGTGTTGCAATTGCCCTTTTGTAATTTAATATTATTTCTGTTTCCAGCAAGATGTATCATGTCTGTATCTAAAATAAAGGGGCATTGATTACAACAACCACATCTAGTTGTGGCCTTAACAGTCGGGGTGGTGGTGGTGTGGTTTTGGATGTTCCATGAAATATTTAATATTTCTTCCTGTTTTGTAAACAAAACTTGGGCTATGACCTAGAACATCAAAAATATCCAAATTACCTCTAAAAATGTTTCTTATACTGCGGTGGTGGTGCTGCGGTAGCGTTGTCACCTCACAGTTAAACGTTGCCCATTCGATTCTGAGTTAGAGCGTCTTCTATGTGGCGACATGCGTGAATGGGCGTTCCTTTGTTGAAGGTTGTGCATTAGGCCCGGCAAGCCAGCACATAAAAATCTACTGCCAATCATTAGCGGACCGGAGTTCCGCTGTGGTGACCCCTAACCAGGAAAAGCCGAAAGACACAACAACCTCTAAAAATATTCCAGTTCATTTTTAGACATGTTCTCACTGTTTATGACCAGACACAAGAAGAGTATGATACAAATTACCATGTTTTGAGGAGGTCTGAATGTACTGAGAATAAAAATAAAATGTTTTTTTAGCAAGGCCATATTCCCTGAAAGCCAACAGGGAGAAGAACTTACATAGAAACCCATACAGACTACAATTAGGTGGTTACAATTGTATTGTTACTAGTTATGGAGAAAATTTTTTTAGTTATCAGGGGTTCAATATTTTCAACTATACGAGTTCTGAAATTAATGAAGCACATTTTTCTCTGTTTAGAAAGGGTTTTAAATTTGTACCTACTTTTAAGGTAGGGGCAGTGAATGTAATTACAGAACTCAAACTTTTTACACAGAAATTGAATTTTAGAATTTTGTTTAAAGAACAACCAGAGAATGCTTTTCAAAATAATCTTAGTGTAAAGAAAAAAAGTCAATTTAACCCCCCATTGTACTCGATTGTTCTAGTTTTTGAAAAAGCTTGTGAGAGTGATATTCACACTCTTCTTGATAATGGGTCTCATAAAACATTTTTCAACCTCACTAAGGATGAATATATTTTAATGAATGATTTAAGACAGGACAATTCCTTATGAATAATGAAACCCAATAAAGGTGGGGGAATTGTCCTGTTTAATAACCTTGATTATGTGAACCAGCTTAGTATGAGATTCTCAGACTGCAGTAAATATTAAACATCCTCAAGAAATGAGGTATTTATAGCACATAGAAATATCAAATTATTTATGGAAGATTCCTTATTTCAAGATATAATTTCAGAGGAACTGTTCAATTTTTTAAAAAAATGACTAGCCACTGATACCTATTCCCTTCAGAATTCTGAAGGTTCATAAGTGTGTTGAGCAACCACCTTTTACAGTAATCATTTCAGCTCAAAATAGTTCAACATATTCTTTATGTACTTTTATAGACAAGATTTTGAAAGAATCACTTAAACCGGTTCACCATTTGTTAAAAGACTCATGGAATTTCTTTTCTAAATTTAATGAAGGGTGGTACACTGACACTGATAAGTGTATTTTTGCACAATAGATGTAGTTGATCTCTTCACTTTGATCCCACATAAAGAGGGATTAGATCTTTTTTTATGAAGTCATCAGAGAATTAACTATTTCTAATGACACTATGATTCATTTTATAATGGTCACCATGGAATATATTCTCACCAACAACTTTTTCACATTTGAAGGTGAATACTATAGACAAATTCAGGGTCTATATTAGATTATTGAAGTTTGAGAACTTTGAACACCATATGGTCAACACCATATGATCGAAGTACTGAAACTTCGAAAATCTAAAAAAAATAAAATAAAAAAAAAAAAAAAAATCAAAAGTAACTTGTTTAAGCAGGGGGGCAAGCCACCCTGCACCCCCCACACCTCCAGCTACTTAAATATACCAACTCCAAGATTGCACTTCAACAGAGTATGGTGTGGAAAGGGAAGATTTCCCTTTGCTACATTGTATCGCGATCTCGGAGTTGGTATATTTAAGTAGTGGCGGGTGTGGGGGTGCAGCCCTTCACGTGGGTGGTGCAGAGGGCTTTGCCCCCTTCTTACAGCAGTTGCTTTTGTTTTTTATGTTTTTAATTTTTTTTTTTAATTTTTGAAGTTTCAGTACTTCGATCAAATGGTGTCAACCATATGGTGTTCGAAGTTCTGAAACTTAGATAATCTAATATAGAACCACAATTTCAGGGTGTGGCGATGGGAACCACTTGTGTCTCCATTTACACCAACCTTGTTTTATACACTTGGGAGAGAATGTACATTCTGACTACTGCCTTTAGTCAGTCCTGGTTTACATACCTTTGTTACCTTGATGATATTTTTATTCTTTGGAAGGATGACCACATAGATATCAATTTGTTCCTTGACTTTATCGATCAGGTTTGTGTTTACTTTAAATTCACATCTACTTCCCTTGGAGAATTTAATTATTTAGATGTGACCATCTCTAAAGACAGGAAGAACAGTACTTTTGTTTCAAAAAATTTCAGAAAAGATACTTTTTCGAATAGCTATCTTGATTTTCAAAGCTGCCATCCATTACATAATAAGAAAAATATTTACAAAGGGCAGCTTGTCAGAGCAGCCAGCATATGTTCAAATAGGGACACATTCATCACTGTACTAAATTGTACAACTGAAATGTTTAAGTTAAGAGGCTATTCAGACAAATTTTTAACAATGATTGCCAAAGAATTATTGGATGGGTGGGGAACAAAATACAACCCACTTCTGTATAGTAGGAATTTTGAAACTTCCCACAACCCGAGTGGCAATGGTTGTGCTAAGTTTAACATGAGTATGGTTATACCATATGGGAAAATAGAAAACACAGTGAGAACAATTCTAAAAAAGAATTGGAATATTTTTAGAGGTAATTTGGAGATTTTTGACATTCCGGGTCATAGCCCAAGTTTTGTTTTCAAAACGGGAAGAAATATTAAATATTTCATGGAACATCCAAAACCACAACCCCCCTGAGTGTTAAGGGCACAACTTGATGTGGTTGTTGTAATCAATGGCCCTTTATTTTAGATACAGACATGGTACATCTTGATGGGAACCAAAATAATATTAAATTACAAAAAGGCAATTGCAACATGAAAGGGGTAATTTACATTTCAGCTTGTCAAACCTGCAATAGTTTCTATGTAGGCAAAACTGAGAGGAAATTCAGATCTAGAATATATGAACCCTTGTATTCCATTGCTAAGAGTAATTCAAATAATGCCATTTACAAACACACTCATACATGTCAGGGTTTTACTAAATTTAAGCTTGGCATTTTAGAAGTTGTACCACAGAGTATAAGGGGAGGGTGGTTTGAGCTACAGACAGATCTTAGAATGTGGTACTGGATAATTAGGCTAAAAGCCACTGTTGTACCATGTCTTAATGACATTATGTATCTACTCCCTGTGTTAAAGAAAAGAGCCTTGAACCTTTGAATTTTTTTATTATTCATTTGCAATTATTATTGTTTTTTGACTTTTAAGAAGTAATAATATATGTGTTTATTGTTCATTTTTTAATAATGGTCACCTATTTTACTCATATAAGTTAAAACCAGATTTTTTTACAAACTTTTTTATTAACAACTACATATAATTGGATTATTGAATGATTGGTGGGCTTTATAAAAATGCTTGTTCTTTATTCATTCTTTGTTCTGAAGAAGTCCCAGAGTGTATTATGTGGGATGAAAGCGCTTAGCATTTTTAAATTTTTGGAATAAATATATGGTTTCTCATCCAAAATTGGTGTGGAGCTTATGATGTTGTCCCTAAACATACCGTATTTTAGTTTCCTGGTGTGTTTTGGGTGCTTTTTCAAATGTTTTTTTATTTTTTTACAATATTAAAGTGCAGAAATAGAATGCTTATTAGTAGATAAACAATACTGCCAGTGCTGATTGGTTAAAGGTATTAAACTCTGTCAGAAATCTCATTAGTTTCTGATTGCTAATAATTTCACAGAGGTGTGTTTACTATTTATTGTCATATCACACATTGCTGTTTATATTTCTGATATCATTTAAACTTTATTAATATTAGCTTTATTTTCTTTCTGATTTGTATCTTTTTATGACATTAAAGTTATATTTATTTTATGAATCACACTAAACAACTAGCTTTTGATATGTATACTGTCATGCTTTATGCATTTTAGTATTCTATCTAGATGACCTTCTTTAGTTTTTTCAGGTCATACTTGAGGCCAGTCCAAAAGATAGCTTTTTAGTGGTGCATGGGTAAACCATAAACACAAGATATAGACCAAAAGACTTTGTTGTCCAGACATGCAAAAATTGATAGCCGTTTTGTAGCATAGGTCTTTTTAAAGCCTATATTTTATAATATAAAAGCTATTCAATGACATTAGAGCGATGTGATTATTAGAGCTATTGAAGCTAAAATAAATATATTATCCATACATGAAAAAGGGATAAATAAGAGCCCATCTAGTCAGCATTGGTGTAGATTATTTTCTAAACATAGTCAGGATATAGATTAGCTAGACAGTCCTTGACAGTCACAAATGGTTCCTCTTGCTCATTGGGAAGGTTTCCTGCATTCTCGTCCCAGAAAGTTCAAATTGCTAGACTAAATGTGATAACCAAGAGGCTGACCTGGCATGTGTTATTTGATTTTGCTCTGAACTGGGCCCCTATGAGTAGCTGTCATAAACAAATTAAAACAAGATTTATATATATGGGCCTCTCTCCCTCTTCCTCCACCCCCACTCTCTCTCTCTCTCCTCTGCTTCCCAGTACTTTTCTTTCTTTTGCACTGGATAAATGTACCATTTAAACATTGCATCCAAACTGGTCACACTGGTAATGATAATAATTTTAAAGAAATCCAGAATTTGTTCATCTAGCAAGAAACATTCACTTAATTAATGACTAAACAAGTGGAATACACTGAGTTACTTTTAAAGGATAACCTTTCTCTTAATTTTGATATGAGAAATTAGTTTAGCATTTGGTAAAGGAAACTCACCATACTACATTTATACTTTGGCACTTGTGAAGTATTAGAACACATACATATATGACTTTAGTGGTTATTTTGTTTTCTACAAACCTGTATAAGCTGCATAAATACAATTCTTAACAAATACTTTTTAGTACTGATGACAGCATTATGAAGTAATATATAAACTGATTAAACTGCCGAACTGCTGTGACTTATCAAACAAATTACTAGCTGATTAGTAACTTTTTTGTGGTAAGTGAGGGTCATTTTTAAGGCGCATGTTTTATGACTGCAAGCCATGAATGCAAGCTGCAGACTTGCATGTGAGTTACTAGGAAGATGATTATGCATGACAAAAGCTGCCTGCTCTTTGTGGCTAAACTATCGCTGTAGCCTGTGCAAACAAGTGGCATTAGATGCAGTCATGAGGGTCTAACAAAATGCTTTGCTGACTATCTTTTTTGAAAAAATAAAGACTGAAATCATTCCCTCAGTGAAGTATAAGTTCACAACATTGATAAGTGTTTGCACTTGCATGATGTGCAACCTTAAGCATATTGTACATTGACAGCAATGTTCCCAAGGTTTACCTGAAACAGATTCTTGTGTCTAATAAGCTTTCTTGGTTAACATACAGCTAAAACTTAGTAACAGTTGTAATGTGGGCAGTCAGGACAGTTATTATACCTCATAAACCATCCTGCATCTTAATAGAATTTATTTTAAAGCATGCTTATATCCACTCATTACAGATTACTGCAGACAGCAGGCAAAAACAATTGCTGACATGGATAAAAAATGAAAGCTGTCAAATTCTTGAAGGTGCTAGATTTCATGACTGCATTATGGTGTAAACATCATGTTCTGGAAAAGGGCAGAGTTGTATTCAAATATGCACTGCATTAAATACCATCAGGTACACAGTGCAGGAAGCTTTCAGTACTATGGGGCCATCATTTCAGAAGATTTGTCTTGGAACCTTGTCTCATAAAAAATAACATTTTGTCTGAAAGCTCTGTGTTGAATAGTTATTTTATTTCTTACTAAGTTAAAACTGATTGATGATAACCTTAGAGATAATATCACTCTTTAATGAGTTTGGATCCCATAGGATGGCATGTTTAAAACATGACCTTTGATGTAGAAGACTGTAAAGTAGTAAGTGCATATTCAACAAAGTAAATGCAGGATCAATTCCACTGGCAATACCTATTATTCTGTTAGGCGTAAGACTTATTCTGCAATTGATAAGATTTATGTTTCACAAGAACATGCTCATGCTTTTGGTATTTTTTAAATTTTTTCTAAGGTGGTTTCAGGCCTGTTGTTTGTTCTAGTCCCCATTAAAATATGCACGAGTCTGCCTTGTGGAGAGCAAACTTCTTCCCACTTTAAGGACTTTTTTTCTTCTGAAGATCTTATAGAGTTATTTTAAGGCTAAATGTTCTTGCAGAGTAGAATGTCCCGTGGAAGTTCCTAACAACTGGTGACTCATAAGGCATGAATTAACATCCTTTCTGAAGGGTAAGGAATCAGCGTGCAGGGAGCTCATTCAACAAAGGAGCTGCAAGGGGTAAACCTGGACATGATATATGGGGATGGGGCTGCTCAGCAAGCTTTAGATATGGAGAGAGAGCGGGAGAGAGAGAAAGAGAGAGAGAGAGGTCTTAAAAAATTGTTTGCAATATACCCCAAACACTGGTTTTCTGTTTGATTTTTGGAGTTTATTCCTTTGAACCAGAAATTCTTGATACTATAAATCCATCAACAGAGATACAATAGGTCTCTTTGTCAGATCTGTGTCCCCATTCAGGTGCCACAAGTATTTAAACAGAACTTATTCCAGCATTATTCTGAGGATCTTCTTAACAACCCTTCCCAGGAGACCATTTGCTGATATTTAGATATTGTATATCTCTGCAGCCCAGTAGAAGATTTAACTCATCCTTTTAGAGCAGGGAAACTGACTAGTACTCTCATTAATCTGAAGAAAGGTAAGACACCTGGCCTTGGCAGTATATGTAAGGAAGGAACATTGTGTAAAACTCTGTACTAATCTTGCAAATCACATCGTGACATAATTATATGTTCACCAATCCTGGAAAGGAGCTACTGTATTACTCCTCCCCAAACCTGGTAAAGACTCTCTTTTTCCTAGCTCATGACACCATTTTTAAATCATGCTTATAAGATCTTCATGACACTGTTGGCCCTTCAATATTTGATTACGCTGGATCAGACTTACTTTCAGCCTGTTTGAATGACTTTTGACACTTTACTAAAATCCCTACATATTATTGAGAAGGCTTGTATTTGTAAGAGTTCCCCACTTCTAGCTAGCCTAGAGACACAGAAAGTGCTTGACAGGGTGAAATTGCTGGTTAATTTTTCGAAAAGATAAAAGTTCCTCCCCTCAAAATAGTGTGTCCTGCCAAAGCACTATAATCAGGGTTCTCTACTAGGGTTATCATGGCACATGCTCTCTCTTCAACAATAATGCTGCAGAGGGGCACAAGAGAGGGTTTCCCATTCCCTCCACTATTATTTGCATTATATCTGGAGTTGCTAGCAGAGACATTGAGTAAAGTTCTCATATAAGGCCTCACCTTTCGAACTCAGGAATTATAATTATCTTTCTACATAGATGATATTTTATTATGCTGACCAAAACTCAAAGTTTTAATTGCTAGTTAGTTTTAGGGAGTTTTCTTGCATATAGTAAGCTATCTGTTACAAAATTAACTGCTCTCAAACATAAATTGTCAAGATCAATTACAAACCCAGGATCTGAATCAGTTCATAATTTCACATTTCTTACTGGACAGGACCTTACCTGTTAACTGGGGATCATCATATCTAAAATTTTCCAGACCTCCCTAGCCTTCTTTATGACTGGTTTAAAATTTAAAGTAAGAAAGTACTTTAACCTACAGCAGTTTCAAGCTGCACTTTAATGAAAAAGTGGTGGTAACTAAATGGTTTGCTTTATCTCTACTCATGTACTCCTTGCAAGCCTACTCAAATAAATTCCCATCTACTGACCTGCAGCTACTAAAAAGAAAGATAGCATCCTTTATTTGGCATGTTAAAAAGCCTAAAGTTAGGTGGTAGACCCTTACCCTTTATGATGTTGCAGAGGGAGTTTCACTATTGGATTTTTAGTTAGACTCTTTAACTACCCATCTCAAGCTGTTAGGTGAATCAATAAATGGCCACACAATCAGAAATGTGATATATAGAGAGGGAGATTTGCAGTCATACAAGCCTTTAAAGCCACTTGCACTGTACCCTGGCTAAAAGAACTATGTCCAATTTGACAGACATAAGCTTGCAAACTCAAGAACTTTGAGGCTGGACACCACCTGAGAAAATAGCTAGAACTTGTATATAGAGATCAGTTGTTCAGTGGGAAAGTGGACTCCACTTAATTACAATTTAAGGTTGATTTTTTGATTTTTTTATGTGGATAGACCACAAGTAGACATGTTGTTGGCACTATTCCACACAACCAGTCTCATGGGGAGGGGGCAGTGAAACCAGACTGGTAGAGATTAATTATTTGGTGATAGATATGATATACGGCCTTCATTCTTTAAAAGTTGCAATACCCAAGTTATGCAATATACTAATCTTGGTCAAGATATAGCTTACCAACAGGTATAAGATAAGCTGCCAAACCAAACTAAATCTTGATTTACATGCCCAGTTTGGGGATGTAATGGTTCAGATGCCAGGATATGCTACCAGGTCATATAGATTTAATTTCTTTGGCTGACAATGTTTGTTTAAATATTATATGCCCCACATACACTGGGCATGATTTATCTGGATTTTTCACCTCTGTGTTGTAGCTGTGACACATGTAGTCTGGGCAACTGGCTTTATGTTTTTTAGAAATGTTCAGAGCTGGATAGGTTAAAGAGAAAGATACAAATGCTTTCTGATATATTATGGCTGGGGCAAGTGGTGTTTTACCTTTTACTGTTTTAATTGGATTCAATTATAATTTACAGTTCTGCCTTCTGAAATGTTGAGTGTTACAATTGATGCTGCTAGTGGGAAAAATGTAATAACACACTCCTGGAAGAAAATGTGTTCAGCTACAATTTGAAATTTGTATGTTATTTTGAAGGATCTGAGAGGAATGAAGTTCTCCCAGGAGAAACATTTCATTAGATTTAAAACAATGCTAAAATGGGCAAAACTGGGCAGGGTGATTCCCCTGATTGATGGGTTTCATCATAAGACATAGTTTAATTAGAGGAAGGTCTTCATAGGAAACACCCTCTAAACTTTGCATATCTTTAGATAGTTTAGGTAGTCATTAGATCTGCTGTAAAATGATTTTTTTATGTTAACATGTTAAGGCTATCTGGACACTATTCACAACCACATGACTTTGGGTAAATATCTCTTGTTGGTAGATGAGTTAAAACTGGATAAAGAAAAGAGTCAGTGAACTCAGTTAACATATTAGGATGCTGCACTATGTAACAATTAGTTTTTGCTATGTAGAAATTAGATCTATAAGACTATATATATATATTTATATATATATATATATATATATATATATATATATATATATATGTATATATATATGTATATATATATATATATATATATATATATATATATATATATATATACACACAGATATGTAAACAGGTGATGTATATTTTCAGTTTTTAATATTATTTGACTGTCTTTTATTTTTTGTTAATGAATGTCAGTTGGAATAAAGCAAAGCAAATACAGGCTTATAACCTTGGCTGCCCTCAGTAAATTTTCAGATTTTCAGTAGTCTTATCCTTGTACTTCATACAGCCTATGGCAGAAGAGGGTGTTCGCTGATTTTTGATGTTTAGAAATGTATATATGAACAAGATGCCATAATAACTGTACAGATCCATCAATAATATTTTGAAAAACTTTCTCAGAACATTAAAAATGAGACACGTTGTGGCTACTTGTCATAATGAACTTCACAAACAGTGAACAAGGAATCCCTGTGGATTAGAGCTTAAAAATGTTTCCATGCTGAGTCCCGTGCAGTTTAACTGTGTCAACAGACTGTGCAGGAAAAGTAAACCACAGTTCACAGAGGTAAACTTCAGGCAATAGTGTGCAATTTCCAGAGCTAACAAAGGTTTATATATACTACAATTATGGCTTGCAAGACACTACAAATGGGTCCCATGTCTTGGTTATAATTTTGATAGCAAACTCATTAATCAGTATCTCTTCAAATTCTGGCAATTGAAACTAATACTTTTAGTCAAACCTGCTGAAAGATAGATTGTTATGAGACCAGTACCTTGAAAGATTTTTATTAAGTATTAGCATTTGCAGTGAGCCAAACTCTCTTGTGTCCCCCATCTGGGGCACAGTGGCTTCACCCTTTATTATATATAAGTATATATCAACTGTGATAGCATGCTATCACAGAGAAAGGGGAACATTTCCTAATATATAAGAAGGAGAGTTCCCCTGCATTCATAATAGCATGATTTCCTTACAAATCTTGTCCCTCAACTAGTGGGATATTTGACCTAAAGAACTTGGATTGGATATCTCTCACAGAGGTATCCTATGAGTCTCATGTTCTTTTTTTCAGAAACTACCACTTGTTCACATCTTCTGCATGGATTTTCCATCTATATGTGTTTTCTTCTAGGAATTTTCTAAACAACAGCAAATATTATTAGTTTTAACAAATAAAATGTAGCTCTATACCATTCATTGACACTGAATTTTAGCCAAATTAGAATGAGCTGCATTAATTTGAATCACCATCACAAACTCCTGCAGCTGTTCGGACAGCCACAATGTTTGAAAACACAGAGACCCATATTTAATTGACTATACTTCATTTATTTCGATATGCCTCAATGAGTATATTGATCACTTCTTCTATAATGTATGTCTTTGTTTACTTGGACATGAATTTATAACTGTCTTTTTTTTGAAGCAGGCAGCAGGAACTGGGACAGTTCTACATTAAATAGTTAAATATTCTTACAATAAAAAATATCTTTATTATTATAATTGCATCTATCAGGTGTCTGACTGCAGAAGATTACATATGAATATCACTATACAAGATTCATATTTGTGTGTAGAATTAAATCAGGTTTAACATGCAATTGTAGCCATTCAGCAGACGTGCCTTTCTTATGGTGTCTCTATTTAGTATAGCAATGGTTGCTTCAAGTACTACCATAAAGTTATATACCACTGGTATGGCACTAGAAGTCTTACTTGGCATTTCAGTATTCAAAGCTTGACTGAGTTAGTACTGTTACAGTTTGAAATATGACGGGTATGATGAGTTACTTTTTAAATAAACTTAAATTCGAAATTCATCCTAACTTTGAATTTCTCCCACCGCCATCATCACTAAAGAAAATGTACTGAAAGTGCTGTCAAAGACTAAGAACACTAACTTCACCTGATAATATACCAGGGTTTTTAATAAACAGTACTAACCATGCCCTGGCAGAGCCATTCCTTAGACTAATTAACCTGAGGCTGGCAACAGGCTTTCTCACAAAGGTCTGGCATAAATCAGTAGTGACATCACTCTATAAGGGAGGTCCCACCACAGACCCTGGAAAATAAAAGTCTCATTTGCAAGACCTTGGAACATATTATAGACTTTGACATTAAAGATAATCAGACTTGATCTACAGCAGTTTAGTTTTGCAAAGGATGTCTGATGAATCTGGTGAAGTTTTCTGAAAGGGTGACACAAGCTGTTGACAGTGGGTATGCTGTCCACATGGCATCCCTTGAACAGGCCAATGCATTGGACACCATCCCCAGTGCTAGCACAGTTAATAAATGTAATGCATTACAAATAGACGCCTTTGTGGTAAGATGTACATCTAATTAGCTAAACGATAGAAGCCATGTTTTGAGATCCGCAGATGTAGCATCAGAAGGTATTATGGTAACCAGTGGTGTAACATACTGCTCAGTGTCGGGATCACTTTTATTTGTTGTTGTACCAAACATCACAGGGCCAGTGAAACAGAGTCAGAATGTAAACACCAAGCACAAACACTTTCATTAAATTATGAAAGAATCAATCTCCTCTAGTGCCTCGGCTACCAAAAGCCTTTACAGAGTATGCCATTTCCTTCATTCCTCCATCTTACATTTCATGGTCATTAAACAATCAACCAATTAAAATAATGAATTAAAAACTTTCTGTCCTTAAATACATTTTACACATATTTCCAAGTGAACTTCCTACTGAGACCCTTGGGATACAATGTTCCATATTTCAAAATAAAAATAGATTCCTTCTTTCTTAGACTATTTTGAATGCCTCCTGGTTTACTAAATTCATTACAAATCTACTCCAGGACTGTTGCTTGTTATCAATTTGAATCTCCATTGTGACATGTGTTAAAATGTTCTCCTACAGGGCTAAACTGCTTATTTTTCTTGATATCCCTGACATGTTCCTTTAGTCTGGTGGCAAAACTTCTCTTACTATCCCCGATATAATATAACTCACATGCGCACTTGAGTCCATATATATTTTTTTCACTATTACAACTAATAGTGCTCTTTGTATCAAACTTCTTACCATTTATATTTGGGAAGTGGTTCACCAGATACTGGCATATTGTACAAGTTCTGCAAAGAAAAGAACCCCTGTGGGTGGGTTCCTTTTATATCTCAACATTTGATCTTTTGAACCCCCCCCCCCATGTACCAGAATATCTTTCAGATTTTTTCCTCTACTATATGAGAAATTTAATTTGATATTTCCTAGAAAAATTAATTCTCTTTTGATGAAGGTCCAATAATATTTTACTATGTTCTCCAATTTCCTTGAAAGGGCACTATATTTTTACATGAAATATAAATTATTTCCTTCATCCCCTACTACCTTTCCATTCCTATTATAGCATTTTTTTACTATTAACTCCACATTGATTCTTACCAATTACTCTAGAATACCCCTTCCTTACATTTTCCATTTCATAACCTCTCTGTATGAACATTTGAATAGGTTTGTTCATTTCCTTATTCCTATCCTCAATTTCACTGCATAACCGTTTAATTCTTAACAGTTCTCCAAAAGGCATGGAGGCTATAGTGTGAGGGGGAGGACAACTGGTACCATGTAACATGTAGTTTTGTTGTCCAAGTTTTGTATATATTTTGGTTTTTAGTCTACCATCCTCTTGACCCTCTATTGTTATAGCGAGATAATTAACCCTGTTTCCTTTCTGGAGTCCATCAAAATGAATTCCTAACCTATTCACCTGTAAGTTCTGAATAAACTTTACTACTCCATCACTATTTTCTCTTCATAACTTTATAACAATACATAATAGTGTAATGTATGTTATAATAGCTTGGTATCAACTGCAGTTACCTTTTTGTTTTTTTTTTCTCTGCTATCCTTGAATTTTTTGTTGCTCATAGAATTGTGCTGTTTCTTACAAGGTATGTTGCTCCTCCCCTGCATTCTTTATCTTAGTTATGGGCGCCGGAACCATAGAGCGAAGGGGAAGGGTTGTCCCCTCACTTTTGCAACATTTGCAATGTCTCGTCATGGGTGTGCAATTACATCAGCTTTGCAATGTCCTGAATGCGCACCTGTTTGAATACATGTCGCAGGAGGTAGGATTTACTTAGCAGGCGGATTTCTTTATGGACTGCAGGATTTATGAGCCGCAAATACAGGATATCATGGGAGGATTTCGGATTTCTTTATGGACTGCAGGATTTATGAGCCACAATACAGGATGTCATGGGAGGATTTCTGAGCCGCAATAGAGGATGTCATGGGAGGATTTCTTTATGGACTGTTCAGCAGGTGGATTTCCTTATGGACTGCAGGATTCAGAATCATTCAAACTGCCATTCAGGCAGAGTGGTGTAAAAGTACTGGCGTGTTAGTAACTGTTCTGAAGTAGAAGTGCCTGCCTGTTTGCATTTAGGGAGAGAGAAGTGTGTGTGTGTGCTCCCAACAGGATACATCTGGTGGCTAGAGGTACACAGGCTCAAACCCTGCACCTTGGGTGCAGGTAAAAATAACCTAAAGTCCCTAGCCACCATCACTTGTGAATTTATGCCTCACCTTTTTGTTTTGTTCTTTTCCTCATTAAATCTCTGTTTTTCAGGAGTAGTAAAACAAAACATTTTATGCTAGCAATTTTCTAAGTTTATAAGATCGGTATTTGAAATCTGTCCCTATTTGGGGGTGCATTCTTGTATTGGCTTTGTTCTTTATTTTTGTGCTAGGAGGTTGAGAGCTATGGTGGTAAGTGAGAACTGAATTCACTAAATGATAGCCATTTAAGTTTGTCTTCTTGCCCTTCAGGAAACTGCTGATTTAACTTAGAGATATGTTGTTCTGTTTGTAATGCACAGGGTTCTGGGTTTAAGACTGGGCAGTGAAATGTACAGTGATAACACAACATTTTATGCAAGCAACTTTCCAAAATTATACAAGCTGTTAAATAAAATCAAAAATTCAATACACAGGAGGTTCAGATTCAAAAGTTTACTAGTGTACACCAGGAGGCAAAAAACCATACAAGTACAGAATTTTGTCTGACATGAAACAGGAAGCACACAATTTTATATAGGTTTAACATTTAGCTATGCCCACCTTACTGACGTGATATGTCACAGGGCATCTACATCACTTTAGCTTACAATTCTTCATTCATTAAGTTTGCTGATGCTGTACATTTAAAAAAACTTTTCCTTTAGATACAATACAGCCCTGCTATCCAGCTGGTCAGTCATAATGTCTTTCTGTAAAGTTATTTATTCAAGGTTTCATATCAGTTCGAATACCATAGCAGCTTCAGTCTTTTAATGCATGTCTTTGTTCTGTTACACTTTCTCACACAGCTGCGTGATATCTAAGTAACACATATACAAGGCCATCTCATTCTTACAGGAAAAGCAGAAGATGTCATTATTTCACACATTTAATTCCCTGATCCAGCAGATAATCACTTGTGAAAAGCATAAACATTAAAACTTGCTAAGCTAGCATTCTGTCAGGGTCAGGGATCAGCTTTTGCTTCAAGCCACACTGCAGTTTCAAAACTACTTCACATTTAGACATGAATTAATTTTACTACTATATGATTAATAGAATAAAATGCATTATATACTACTTTGCTTTTAAACTAGCATTTCTCATGTATTCAAATACACATTTTTCTAACATTTTCCCCCTATTAATACTTTTTATTCTATTTTGAAGTATGCATAGTGTCATTTCATCTCCTAGCCTTTTCTGCTCAGGATTTTCAGCTAGGTGAGTCATTTAATCTATACTTCAGAAAAAGCATCATCTGAAATCAATCTTTCAATTTCAATATCTTGGTAGAATGTTTCAGTAACAAATGCATCAACAAAATCTTTGATTAATCTTTTCATGCAGGGAATTCCACAGCAAACACATGCCCCTATTAGGAGTATACCCACACAAATGGCAATCAGAATATTCATTAGGATGGAAACCCACCCCCCAAATAGATTCTGGAAAAAGTCCGTCAGTGTGTTTGGGCCTGGTTCAGTCATGGCTGATACTTGCTGAATTACCTCTAGGTGGTTATTTATCGCGTGGCGATTGTCAGGGATAAAAGCACAGCATTCTTCTTTGATAAGCGCGCACGTACCACCTCTCGCCGCTAGGGTGAAGTCAAGAGCCATCCGATTTTGTAGCACAACAGTTCTCATTGCATTCAGTTCATCAGTCACCAATTCTAGGGTGGAAAAAGTTGCATTACTCATTACTTCGAGAAGTTTCGACAACTTCCTCAGCTCCCAGATCGATTTGACTGCTCCATAAGCTGGGAGTATTCCTGCCCAGGATATAACACTGTCACTCAAGTCCATATGAGTCAGTTCACTTTTGTCTTTTACTGAATTATGGTCTTTCCAACCAGCTTCGATCTTCCCAACTGGATTCACAGGTTTCTTAACTGGACCTTCGGATTTTCGAGCTGTTTCCCTTACGTTTCGTATCTTAACCAAAGGTAATTCTGCAGTGTGTCTTATTGCCGGAACCAAGTAACCCAAAAAACAACTGCCGGACCAATTCTCAGGTAACCATTTATATGCCTTTTTCCCACGAATAAAATAACAGTTTTCTACTTTAGTACTAATATGCATCAGCACTGCATGAAACATTTTTTGATCTATAACTGACAATTGCTTAAACAAAACTGGATTTTTTTGAATGTCACTCATAGTTGTTTTCAATGAGTTTAAATACGAGTCATAATTAGTATTGCAAAAAGTATTGCCATTACTATTCTTAATATAACATCGGTAAGATATGGTTATCTTGCAATTGCTCCAGCCCACCTGGAGAGTGTCATTTTTATAGAAACATACAACTCCTTTTTGTGTGACAGGTAAAAATAAAGCTATTTTGTCCTGTGATCTCACAGTTCCTGTGTCGAAAAGTAAATTCTCCCAAGTCTCATTTATCCCCAAAGGGACAGCGGACATTACCAGTCCTCCATATGCTGTTGGTATAGCTGTACAAACCCAGCAATTTGAAATGTTCATAGTCTCTGCATACACACGTTTCATGGCCAGGTATGTGTTAAAATTTGGATGCCAGTCCATAGACGTTTCATCACGCCTTCCCACTTTCACTTGTGTGGTTGTGTGTAGGATAAACCACAGCAAGAGGAAAATTGTCACAATTACAGTTAATAAATGTACACACAACAAAATGATTATGCAACATCTCTGGGGTTGATCTAAACTTCTATTCGCTTTGTTTTTGGCCATCTCGGTCTGGTTGTGTATCAGTCTCAAAGTTTTTATCAAGTTGAAAGTTCTTTACCGGTTTACAATGCGTTAAATAAACCCAGGACGTCCTCTCGGCCACTCTAACTGCAGTAGGCGTTGCCAACAGAACCTGGTATGGTCCCTCCCACTTTGGACTCGCCCAATTCTTCCTTTTCGTCACTTTCAGCCAGACGTATGTCCCAGGAGCCAAGACTGCTTCCACCGGTCTGGTCTGTTCCTTATCTGAAAAAGAGTTTAACTGCAAAACAGATTTATTTGTTAACAGTTTTTTTATATAACTAGCTAATGAACTGTCAGCCTCCTGCTCTGCAGGCATGAGAGCTTTCCACTGAGGCACATAATATGCTCTCCCAAAAATCATTTCAAAGGGAGTCAAACCCTTTGCATTTGGAACCGTTCTCATACTCAGCAGTGCTAAAGGCAGACAGTATATCCAATTCTTTTGGGTCTCTTCTGCTAGCTTCCTTAACTTGTTCTTTAGGGTACCATTGTACCTTTCCACCAGTCCTGCTGACTGTGGGTGGTAAGCACAATGGTTCTTCAAGGAGATACCAAAAAATCTCCCAAGCTGGTGAATCGTCTGATTCACAAAATGTGTGCCATTGTCACTATAAATCCTCTCCGGAATGCCAAATCTAGGGATTACGTCTTTTATCAGGGCTTTCGCCACTGTTGCTGCATCCGGGTTTTTGGCTGGAAAAGCTTCTACCCATTTAGAAAACATGTCTATAATAACTAAACAAAACTTCTTCCCTTCACATTTATTCAATTCTATGAAATCCATACAAATAGTATGGAACGGGTATGGTGGTATAGGAAAACTTCCTTGCTTGGTTTTAAATGCTCCTTGTGCATGATGCTTGTTACAAGTATGACAAGCTGCACAAAATTTTTTTGTGTAATTTGTGTATCCATATGTTTGGAATATTCGATTTACTAACTGTACCATCCCCCCTGTTGAGACATGGCACTGCCCATGGCTCAACAAAGCTGCATATCTAAATAAATTAGACGGCAATATCGGTTTTCTTTCTTTGGAAATGTACAGTCCATTCTCAAGAATTGCACCTCGTTTTACCCATTTTTGTTTTTCTGCTTTTGTAGTAAGCGTCTGCATTGTTTTAACATGTCTAAATCTAAAATCTCAGAGGGTTGTAATTCCTCATTTAAAAGTACAGTTTCTGAGTCTGAGGCTGCTTGCTTTGCAGCTGCATCAGCTCGTGCATTGCCTTTTGAAATCTTATCTTGTTGATTTGTATGAGCTACACATTTACAAACAGCTACTTTGGTAGGTAACTGAATAGATTCTAATAACTCCAAAATAAATTGCGCATGATTAATAGGTTTTCCACTGGATGTTATCATTCCTCTATTTTTCCATTGTTGTGCAAATACATGTACTGTAGAAAAAGCATACTGACTATCAGTATATATGTTCACACACTTGTCTTTTGCTAAAGTACATGCTCTCGTCAAAGCTATCAACTCTGCTGCTTGTGCAGATAAGTTGTGTGATAAGGATTGAGCTTCTAAAATTTCAGTGTCTGTAACTACTGCATACCCTACCAGATTCTTCCCTGTAGGACCTCTTCTGCGTGAGCCGTCCACGTAATATGTCACCTCGGCATTATCCAAGGGCATATCTGTAAGATCTTGTCTAGGTAAAGCTAACTGTTCAATTTCCTGCAGACAGCTGTGTGGTGTGCCCTCCGCAGGAGTTGGAAGTAATGTTGGTGGATTCAATGTCGTACATCATTCAATTGTCATATGAGGTTGGCTCAGCAGTATAGTCATACATGAAAGGTGTCTAGCAGGAGAAAGGTATGCCATTTTCTCTTGCAGTAAAATTATTGCAACTGCATGAGGCACTCTAAATGTGAGAGGGTGGAATAACGCCACTGAGGCCGAAGCCTGTACTGCCATTGTGGCTGCAACTACTGCTTGTACACAGTGAGGCAAAGATCTCACCACTGGGTCTAACTGTGATGAATAGTAGGCTATGGGGCGTTGCTTGTCCCCATGTTGTTGTGTCAATACTGACGTCATATACCCTTGCTTACAATCTACGGTCTGAAAGAATCGTTTGTGATAATTTGGAAGTCCTAAAACTAATGAAGAAGCTATCAACTGCTTCAACCTGCAGAAAGCCGTTTCTGCTTCAGTTGTCCATTGTAAAATATCTTGTGCTGCCATTGGTGTCTTATATATCAAATCAGTCAGTGGAGCAGATTCCAAAGCATAATTTGGTATCCAGCTCCGACAAAAATTAGTTGTACCTAAGAAAGACATCATTTCTTTCTTGGTTGTTGATTTGGGTGCTTGCAAAATCGCTGTTTTTCTTTCCTCATCTAGTATTCTACCTTCATTGGATATTACATATCCAAGGTATCTAACTTGTTTTCTCCAAAGTTGTAACTTACTTTTGTTTACTTTGTGTCCTTGTATTGCTAAAAATTTCAATAATGCTACAGTATCCTCCTGCACTGTTGCTGGGTGGGGCTGCTAGCAAGATGTCATCTACATAAAGTAGAATTTGACTACCTCCCGGTGGGGTAAATCCTGCCAGGTTGCTAGCCATTTCTTGTGCAAAAATTGTTGGGCTCTCACAATATCCCTGTGGTAGTCGAGTATATGTATACCTTTTACCCTGAAATGTAAATGCAAACCAATATTGACTATCAGGATGTATAGGTATTGAAAAGAAAGCATTGCTAATATCTACCACAGAGAAATACTTCTGTTGTGGTTCTAAATCGTTTAACAAGGTATGTGGGTCTGGCACCGTAGGTGCTCTAGGTATTACCGCATTATTTACAGCTTGTAAATCTTGTACCATCCGCCATTCCCCGTTTGCTTTTTTAACAGGAAAAAGGGGTGTATTACATGGTGAATCAGGAGATTCTACCAGTACTCCTTCTTTGAGTAATGCTGCTATTATAGGCTTCATTCCTATGTCTGCATCCTTTCTCAAAGGGTATTGTCTTTTCTGTGGTCTAAAAGCTGACTTTGGGGTTATTGTAACTGGTCCTGCTGTTCGAATAAGTCCTACATCTGACTTGCCTGTTGACCAGAGAGTTGTTGGAATTTCACATAAGGTCTTTTCTTCTTCTTCTAATAAAAATGCTAATCAGCTGTCCTCGCTAGATTGCAAGTGTACAGCTGGATGTGTCTGTGTCAACCAATTCAGCTTTTGTTTTTGTATCCCTTGTTCTGATAGTTCTAAATCAGTCTGTTTCTCCCATCTTGTTACTTTTTCTCCTAAATCTGCCCATTTAACACTTTTGTTCTTTGTCAAGCTGACATGTGGCAACCGATTTGATCTATACAATGCAAGGAATTCTTGAGGTAATGAACAGCTAACTACACTGTTCCCCTCAGCATCCCAGTACAAAGTACGCAAAACCAATCTAGTTGCACGATTTCTAAACAGTTCTTGCTCATACTCTCTATCAGGTCCTGGTGTGGTACAGTAGTATAGAGTACAGTGTAACAAATGCTGTCGATCAGTGTCAAGGGAGGGGGCTTTACTGATGGCTACGTTCATCAGCTCCTCGGTCACTGTCCCTGGACCAGTCGTGACTAGGTCCTGGCTGTACCAATAAAAGGTTTCACCCTCCGATTGCACTACAAAGGTATCCGTTTGTCTCTGTGCCTCCATACCTTGTACAGTTGGAACTACTGCTATGCCAAATATCTGCATAAGGTCCCTGCCCAATAGGTTTACTGGACACTTTGCAGACACAACTATTTTACTTCTCTGGGTAATACCTGAAACAGGGTCAGTTATTGCTATATCATGGGAAAGTGGTTCCCTGTATAGCTGTTCATTTGCGGCTTTTACTATTATATAATCAGGTGATTCGGAATGTTCTGGTAACTTGGAGGGGTGTATCAAAGTCCATGACGCTCCTGAGTCACACAGGAATTTGACTTCTCTTCCCTCCACCAGAAGTGTAACTTCCAGTTTCGTATCCGCTAAGTAGAGCTCTAAGCTCAATAATGCTAAGTCCAAAATTTCACTTTCTTCATCCTCCATATCTATTTGCACTTCCTCTACTCCTTCTATCACATTTACATTTGCTTTTTGTTTCTTATCTTTTCCTGATGATTTCTGACTTTCACTTGACGTATCCTCACTATCATATAGTCAGTCCTCATCTCCTTTATCTTCTGTAATTACCTTTTTGTTTTGCCTACAATCCCTTGCTAGATGCCCTTTTTTCCCGCATTTGAAGCATTCGCCTCTCTTTTTCCTTTCTTCAAAATCTTCTGATTGTTTATCAGACTGTTTGTTTCCCTGGGCCTTCTTCTTGCCCTTTTTACCTGACTGTAATACAAATACTTCAGCTCCGTCTTCAGCAGTGAAGACTTGTGCCTTCTTTTTCTTTTTACTATTAAAATGTCTCTCAGCATGTCTAGCGTATTCGAGTAAGGCTTGTAGCCTCCCTGTTCGATGATCTATCATATGCTTCATAATGAAGCTACTAATAGGTGCAATGCAACCTTTCAAAAATGCATTTTTTAATTGTTGTTCATACGGGGAATCAGTTGTTTGGTTCTCAGGAACCGACATACCGCTATGATTATTAAAACATTCTAATAATCTAGCATAATATCCATTTATTGTCTCATTTTCCTGTTGTATGCATTGATTAATGCAAGTCCAGTCTGCTCTGGGTTTCCATTTCTCAGAGATTCGGTCTGTCAGACCTTTCACTCTGTTGTCTAACTCTGCGTCACTATGTGGGAGTGGCCTAAGTTCTGCATTACGAGGATTCCAGGTGCCACAAATCATGTGCCAATCTGGACCTATAATTTGTCTTACTACTTTTTCTACTTCTTCCCCATTCAAGTGGTAACTTAACCTCATGCCTTGTAAATCTTCTAAAAATTTCGTAAAATTAACTTTTGGATGGGGGATTCCCTCAGTAGCCTTCCGGATGTCTTCCGGTGTCCATGGTCTATATACTAAGAGTATTGGATCCTGCCCTTCCTGTCCTGCCTGAGGATTTGGAACTTCTATAAGTGGGCATATTTCTTCCTCACTCTCATCCTGTAGATTTCTCTCTATTTGGTATGATTCTGTGTCCCTATGTGTTTTACATGTTCGGGACCTAGTCTCAATAGGATCTCTAACAAATAGTTGTGGTCTTACTGAAACTTCAGGATAACGTGGAGGTGGACCAGCCTGTCCACTCGCTTCATATCCTGAAAAGGGTAAGGGAGGGGGTAACTGAGGAGGAGGAGGAGGAGGAGGAGCTGTCGCTATTACCAAGTTATTATCCTCTTTGTCTAAAAAATAATGTTTTTGAATTTTTAAGCTTCTGTTCTCTACGATTTGCTTCCTCAATCCACCTGTGTGCTTGAGGAATGCCTAGTTGGTGTTGCTTTTTTGCCTGACCTCCTGCATTAGATTTAAGCTGTTTAAGGAGTTTAACTAGTGAAGATTTATCTAGTTTACCATCAAATTCATATTTATTAACCCATTTCGTATAATACCTAACGTTATCAGAACGCTGTAATTGCATGTATTTTGCGTCTTCGGTTAGGGGCGGATCTCGCGAGGTTTTAGTGCACTGATTACCCATGTCAAAGAAAATGTTACGTGACCCTTTTTTATCACGTGATGTCAATTTCTTAGTTCCTGTTTACAGTTTATCTAGAATAACTGTCTACCTTATTCTGTTACCCTGATCTATGACCAAATATACAGTACTTCCTTTTGTCCCTGATCTGCAAAACAAATCTTGACAACAATATACTGTAACCTAGTCCCTGATCTAAAACAGAAAAAAAGGCAAATTCTTCCTACCTGAGCCTCCGGTATTGAAAACTCATTCAAATTCCGCTCTTCGGCCACAGATCAGAAAGTGGCCAGCCTCTTTACACACGACAATTCAGTCGGAGGTCTTTTCACTCAAGAAGAACCATTTTGGTAACTTCTCCTGCGCAGTATTCGACCACTGATACGCTCTGATCTGCAGCTTACCAAGGGAATTCCGTCTTGAAAGGACCAAACTGTTAAATAAAATCAAAAATTCAATACACATGAGGTTCAGATTCAAAAGTTTACTAGTGTACACCA
Source organism: Protopterus annectens (assembly GCF_019279795.1). Classification (NCBI taxonomy): domain Eukaryota; kingdom Metazoa; phylum Chordata; order Ceratodontiformes; family Protopteridae; genus Protopterus; species Protopterus annectens. The sequence goes on from NC_056744.1 coordinate 281,277,550, forward strand.
GGAGGCAAAAAACCATACAAGTACAGAATTTTGTCTGACATGAAACAGGAAGCACACAATTTTATATAGGTTTAACATTTAGCTATGCCCACCTTACTGACGTGATATGTCACAGGGCATCTACATCACCTTAGCTTACAATTCTTCATTCATTAAGTTTGCTGATGCTGTACATTTAAAAAAACTTTTCCTTTAGATACAATACGGCCTTGCTATCCAGCTGGTCAGTCATAATGTCTTTCTGTAAAGTTATTTATTCAAGGTTTCATATCAGTTCGAATACAATAGCAGCTTCAGTCTTTTAATGCATGTCTTTGTTCTGTTACACTTTCTCACACAGCTGCGTGATATCTAAGTAACACATATACAAGGCCATCTCATTCTTACAGGAAAAGCAGAAGATTTCATTATTTCACACATTTAATTTCCTGACCCAGCAGATAATTACTTGTGAAAAGCATAAACATTAAAACTTGCTAAGCTAGCATTCTGTCAGGGTCAGGGATCAGCTTTTGCTTCAAGCCACACTGCAGTTTCAAAACGACTTCACATTTAGACATGAATTAATTTTACTACTATATGATTAATAGAATAAAATGCATTATATACTACTTTGCTTTTAAACTAGCATTTCTCATGTATTCAAATACACATTTTTCTAACACAAGCAATGTTTAAAATGTGTCCCTGGTATTTGGATTTTTGCCCCCCCCCCCCAAGTGAAAATAAGTGCAAGAAGCTGTGCAACATGTCTATGGCTTTACACTACTGTGATTCTGTATTTGTATTTTTATATATAATATATATTGTGTGTAGAAGTAGACTGTTATCATGGAAATGTTCTGAATAGGGCAGTTTTACCGTTATTGGTGCATGCATTTTGCTTCATTGCCTACTGGAAAAAATGTTCAAACAATAAATTTAAAATGCGATCTAACTTAAATCTAAAGAGTGTGCTGTATTATTTTATTTTATTTATTTTATTTTATTTTACATTTGTTGACTGGGCTAGTCTAGCTGGAGATAATTCCATTTTCAGTAGCGGCCCGGGGAGAAAAGCTCCACAGAACTAAGATACATACAGAAAAAACATCATACAAAAATAATAATAACAATAATGATATAAGAGTTAGTAATAGAGTTTGCCAAAAACAAAACATGCAAACCCTTCAATGGAAAGTACTACTACTTGTGTTAATTACTATAACATACAATTACAGTCTAGATGACATTATACAGGTTGACATATACTTATCAGAAGATGAAAGCAAGGATTGGAGGAAAGGAAAGTAGAGTAAAAAGAAAAAAAGGGAGAAAAGGAAAGGAATTGAATGTGGAAAAGAGAGCAAGTTAAGGTGGAAACAGGTATAGAAGCAGAGGGGGTAAAACAGGAAGCCAAGTAGAGAAAAGATAAAGGAGTAAGAGAGAAAAGTTTTAGAATTAGGGAGTACTAGTGGAAAGTTAATCAGGTTTATTACAGGAACAAAGCCAGTGATTTTGGAAATGCAGTTTAATATTTTGTTTGAAAAGAGGCAATGATGTAATATTTGTTATATTAGAAGGTAACAAATTCCATTTTTTCCATACCGCATTGGTAAATAGTGAGTTGCCAGCATTGTTATTTGATTTTATTGTACTTGTTAGGAGTTTACTAGAAGAGCGGAGAGAGTTGAGATTGTTATAGGGGATTATGAGTTGTGAGAGTATTGGGGTATTATTAGGTTGGTACAGTATTTTATGGGCAATAGAGAGTTGATGGATTATAAGATAGTTTTGAAACTCTAGCCAGCCTAGAAGTTTTAAGTTAAGACAGTGATGGGTTTTATAGGGGTTACCAGTAGCGAAGTGGGCAATGTTATTATAGCAGGTTGCCAGTTTGTTAAGGTTGTTTTTTTTGAGGTTGGTGAAGATAGGTGAAGCATAGAGAAGAGTAGAAATAAGATGGGAGTGAGCAATCCTTGTTCTAGTAGAAAGTGTAAGAAATGGTCTAATTCGATATAAGGATCCTATTTTTCTGTTAACTAGTTTTATGGAGATGTTAATGTGTTGGTCGAAAGAAAGATTATTGTCTATGGTAATACCTAACAGTTTAGTTGAAGTGTCGGGTGAGATGACAGTGGCATTGTTGGAGGAGATGGAGAAATGTAAGGGGGAGGCCCTGGATGTGGGTGTAAATAGAAGAAGTTTAGTTTTTTTTGGCATTTAGTAAGAGGAATCGACTAGAGAACCATGTTTCTACGGTATTAAACACCTTTTGGGTGAGAGAGATAAGTTCTGGGGTAGAAGATGCTGAGCAGATAAGAGTAGAATCATCAGCGTATTGAATGCAGGTTGCTTGAGGGATTGCTGTTTGAAGATCATTAATGAAGAGGGAGAAGAGAAGTGGGCCAAGGATAGAGCCTTGTGGTACGCCAATAGAAATGGGCAAAAGTGAAGAAGTGTGGTTATCCCAAAGAACTGCTTGTTTTCTGTTTGTAAGGTAGGATTTAAACCATTTGATGGCTGGGATATCAAATGAGAGGGATTCAAGAGTCTTAAGTAATAAAGAGTGGTTGACCATATTGAATGCTTTGGAGAGTCAATGAAGAGGGCAGAAGAGAGTAAGTTGTTGTTGCGGTTCTGATTAATAGTATCTACAAAGGAAAGCAGGGCAGTGGTAGTACTGTGATGTGGTCTAAAGCCATGTTGACAGTTTGCTATTATGTTATGAAGAGAGAGATATTGTACAAGTTGAAGGTGAATACATTTCTCCATAATCTTAGCCAAAGGTGAGAGGAGAGCAATAGGTCTATAGTTAGAGTAGTCTGTGGAGTTACCACCTTTATGAAGTGGGATAATATGAGAGACTTTCCAAATATCAGGGATGATTCCTTCTTTGATTGTCCTATTTATGAGAATGGATACAGGATATGCAATAACTTTGGCAGCCTTTTTAAGGAAGAGAGAAGGGAGCTTATCAGCTGAGGGGGTACATGGTTTTAGTTTGAGAAGAAGTCTATGAATGTAAGATGTAGAGATAGGTTGTAGTGAAAATTTAAAGGAGGAGTTTGTAAAGTTACTTGGTGGACAGAAGTTGTTGGCATTAAGTTGTTTAGCTAGAGCTTGTATAGTTTCAGTGAAGAAAGAGTTAAAAACATCTGCAGTTTGTTGAGGGGTATCAGGGTCTGCATTTAGTGTGGGAGGTGTTTTGGAAGTTCCTGGGGAGAGGAGTTTATTGAGTGAGGACCAGAAAAGTTTAGAATTATTAAGATGAGTTTGTTGTAGTTCGACATAGAATCTTTTTTTATCAGCTATCACTGCCTTTTTAGTTAGATTTCTAAGCTGTCGGAAGTGTAGAAGATCAAGGTAATTTCTGTGGGATCTCCATTTGGCCCAGACTTTATTTCTAGTGAGAATGAGTTTTTTGGTTTCATGGGAGAGCCAAGGGGCTATGTTAGTTTTCATTCTAATACTACGTTCAGGAGCATGTGAGTCAAGAATTGACAAAAACATTTTGTTAAAATGCAGTACTGCATGTTCAAGAGGAAGTGTCTTTAAGGGGCTCCAGTTACAAGCACTGAGTTCAGTCTGAAATAGGTCAAGATTAAAATGTTTGATGGTGCGTATTTTTCTCATAATGTGGGGGTTTAAACAATCAGCTTTTTCTCTTGTTATAAAAGTTAAAGAGTGATCACTGACATCGTCTGGCAAGGTTCCTACTTTGTAATTATTTTTGACTTTGTTTATAAGTATCCAGTCAAGAATGCTTTCTTTATTAGTATGTTTATCGTGCCTAGTAGTTGAGGTAATGGTTTGAGTAAAACCATGAAGGTTGATATGAGATGAAGGATTTTCAGCATTAATACTTTTCCAGTCTATGTTCAGGTCGCCTAGTATGATGGTTTCCTGTGGATAAGAAGCTGCTATCCAACTAAGATAATTTTCTAGGATAGGTATATTGTTTCCAGGAGGTAGGTATATACAGATGATATAAAGGGATTTTTTGGAATTTAATTGGAGTTTGATAATGATGGCTTCTATCTTGCTGTCTTGAGTTGGTGAGGCTGGAAGGGTAGTGATATTCAGATGATTTTTAAAGGGAATTGCAACACCACCACCTTTTCTTGTGGGACGGTCAAGTCTTACTATATTATAGCTTTGGGGAATAATCTCAGTGTCTTTAGTGCCAGGTTTTAGCCAGGTCTCTGAGAGGCAAAGAATATCAAATGAGGGTGTGTGAAGGAGGGCATGTAGGTATGGTACTTTGTTGTTTAAGCTTTGGGTATTTAGATGTCCTATTAGGAAGCTATTATTGGGTTTAGATATAGACACCAGGGGAGAAGGGAAAGAAGGACCAGGGTTTGGGTGGATGTCTCCATCTTGAAGGGTAGGACTAATAGGTTTGATTATGATGTTGAGCTTTTGAAGGGTTAGTGTTTTAGTTTTGTTATAAGATGGCTTGACATAGTTGAGATGTGTGTGTCTGTGGAATTTAGGTAGTTGATAGTTAGGGATAGATGAAATAAATGGATACGAGATAAGTGGAAAAATAAATGTTGAGGTGTGTTTGTGAGGATGGAGAGTTTGGGCATCAAGTGATTTCTCATAAGAGGACAGGAGATAGCCTGTGCATAGGGTGGAAAACAGCAGGAATGAAAGTAACTGTTGGGTTGGCAGGTAGGGAGCCATAGTAAGAGGGGTATGAGAAGTTAGAGAAGTTAGAGAAGGATGTAGAAAGTATGAGAGGAAAGATGTGAATGTGGTATTCTGCTGTAGAGTAGGTATAGGGAGATAAAAGGAGTAGGCTAGGAGGGGATAGGAGTAGAAATAGAGAAGGGGATAAAAGTTAAAGTGGGATGGGTAAGTAAAAGAACTAGAGAGGAGGATAGTAAAGAATAAAGTGGGAGTGTGTAGTGGTGAGGGGGTGTGAGTATGGGTGGGAGGAAGTTTGGGCGGGAAGGAGAAGGATTGGAGGGGTAGGATAGGGGTGTGTCAAGAGAGCTATAAGATTGGGACCCCAGGGGATGGGTGGGATATGGGGGTAGGGAGGGGAGCGGAGTGAGCCCGCAGGGCGAACGGAGCAGGTAGAAACAACTGAAGGTGTAGACAGGAGACAATCAGAAATGCAGGTGAGTATGGTAGGAGCAGAAAGTGTTTAAAAGGAAGGGGTAAGATAGGCACCAAGGTACACCAGTGGGCTAGGAGAAGGTATAGAGGAGTAGGACAGAAAAAATACAGTAGGAGTTGAGGAGGAAATGGGTGAAGGTGTAGCAGAAGAGAGTCGGGCAGGGTACTGGAGGGATATCAGCACAGTTGGCAAGGAGATAGGCAGACAGTAAGGAAGAATATGGAGGTTAAGGGATAGGAAAACCAATATTAACTGTAAGACTAAGGAGGGCTAATCAGAGGGAATAGGAAGTAGCAAAGAAGAAAGAGAGTGAGGAGAGCGCCATCTAGTGGCTAGTGTAGGTAAAAGAGAGGGAGCACGGGGAAAATAAAAATAGGACAGGGAAAAGTTACAAGGAAAAGAGAAAAGTATGAGGGCAGGAAATGGTGAAAGTGAGGGGGGTATTGGGGGATAAGAGAGGAGAGGTACTGGCTGCTAGGCACACAAGCGCAGGCAAACTATTGGACTCTGAAGGTAGACCTGTGCAGAGGCTAAAGAAGCAAGAAAGCAAAGCCCATGACCTACTTTCAATTCCTTGACTGTAGAGTAATATGGGAGACAGGCAGACTTTCAGTCACTGTAGGCAGGGCCAGGATCATCCGACAGCAGTTGGGTGTAAGACAGGACAAGATTCAGTAGGGATTGAGCTAGGAAATTCTAGGGGGAAAGGTAGATAGGTGGGAAGGAAGAAAAAATAACAGAATTAGCATAGGTGTTAGATTGAATAGGTAAAAAACAAAAGCCTTTAACAAGGAATAACAGAGGTAAAACAGCAAAAATATCTAGCAATCTAACACAAAATAAAACCGCTAGACCGAGAGCAGGAAATTCACATTAACCAACAATAGTGAACTAGAAATACATCTAACAAACTAACACTTAAATCTACTTAACAGACTCTAAACACTAGATAGCGTAAGTCTCAACAGTCATATGAACAAGCTGGTAACACACAATACATAGTACATTGTATTCAAGTCACACATTTTCATCCCTATCTCTTCTACATTATTTAAAGACAGCTTAATCCTCCACATTCATAAGTCTCACATAACACCATCTTACACTAGAAAAACAACATTTAGATCCAACATAGACATAGTGCACACAATTAAAAACATACTGTTTGTCACTAAAAATCTATATATATTATACAAGGAATATAATTTAATAAAGTCAGGAAGGTGTATCAAAGAACGCATGTATGTTTCTTGTTTTGTGTGCAAGGGGCTTCTTATTTGAAAACATCCCAAAGGTAATCTTTATCCATCACTGACCAGATGCACATGGATGTGGTGTGAGTTTTAATGCTGTTTCAATGAATGTGAGTTTCAAGGGCAGAGAAGTTTTAATGCCAAGAATATTTTCATTGTGAGACAGTATTGCTTTGTTTAGCAGATATCTGTTAGTGTTTGTGCATTGTGCTATAAAATGTAAAAAAATAAAATCCAGAACTGCAACTTGGATTTAAGGATGGGCAATAGGAAATGTACTCCAGGATTACCCCTCATGCCACTAATGGATAGAGGCAGTTCCTAAATGCTGCATCCCTTATATGGGTTCCCTCAAATTAGCTATGGAATGATCACAGTTATTCTCACTAGGACTAATATACAATTACCAGCCATGAGATAGATAAGACCAAATGTTAATTCAAGAATCAAGCACCAAAAGAGAATTTGATAAGCTTAAAAAGTCCTCCAAGTGAACCTATGTTGTGGTAGTAAATAGTTATAAAAAATTGCCTTTTTTAGATCACTAAGTGCCCCTCTCACCCTCCACCCCTCCCCCAGTCTTCAACAGCTTTTGGCGCCCCTGATCTTAGTTGCTTCATAATTAAAGTGTTTTAAAACTTCAGACCTAGTATTTACCTCATTTTCCTTTTTACTTCCAGTCCTCTCAGCAAAAGTTTCATCCTGTGTCTTGGCCAACCTCCAGTCAACCCAAGGCTGTCTCGTTGCCCTGCACTGTGAGACCCTGTGTCGATGGAACACTAAAGTGCTTTTAGCTACACTAGTGTATGTTAGAGTTGTATTTACTCTGTCCTCTAAACTGAAGACTCTTTCCCCTTTCACTGCACATGGGCACACTACTGGTCCCCCCCATTTTTCTCTTCCTATTGTACTCCTAGGTCAATTACTTAAAACTACTTTCTCTTGGAAAAAGTTTACCTATGTACCTGCAGCCCATACTTCAATTGTTTTTCCCTGTAGAAGTGGTAGTCCTTTTCACCACACTGTACTAGATTAGTAGCATAAGATTTGTAGTTATTAGGAAGATACTGCACTACACTGACCTGGAATTGACTTAGTTTGGTTTTCCTGTTTTCCTTTTAGCAGCTGGCCTAGTCCAGTTTTTCTGACTCACAACCTTGTATTACTTTGTGTCTACCCCCCTCCCCCACTTTGAACCTGCACAACTCCCTCCCACTCCTGCATAATTACAGAGGTATCTTCCATTTACTGTTCTGTCCTGACCAGCCTTATAGATAGGTACTGCAGTCTTGAGGACTGGTGTAGCCCCACTCCCTTCACCTGCCTACGCTCGGCACACTACGGTCCCCTACCCTGCTCCCATTCCCCACCTGCCCCACTACCTCTACATTTATTCTAACCCCAGATCACCTGACCACACCCTCCTCCAATCAAAGACCTCTCATGCACACCCCCTATCAAATTTCTACCTTAAAAAGGTACATAGTATCTACTTGCCATGCATTCACACTCACACCCATATCTGAACCCCAAAACAACTAAGACCCAACCACTACTCCCTCATAAAATGCCATTAATTCTAGGATTTCTCTTGCTAACCCTCACATACCTAACAAACATCCCATCATTATATACAAACACATCGCTAGAAAATGCATCATTCCACATAACACTTTCTCAAACAAATATACACTCACACATTTTCATCCCTATCTCTTCTACATTATTTAAAGACAGCTTAATCCTCCACATTCATGTCTCACATAACACCATCTTACACTAGAAAAACAACATTTAGATCCAACATAGACATAGTGCACACAATTAAAAACATACTGTTTGTCACTAAAAATCTATTTATATCTGGAGACATACTCCTAAACCCTGAACCACAAAACTCTCTACTTTCTGCTAGGCAAATCTCTGACCTATTGATTCTAAATGTCAGCATCAGAAGTATCTCTAACAAACTTTCTGACCTACACGCATTTATGGCTCACTACTCCCCTGACACACTAACTATTACCGAGATGTGGCTAAATCCTAGTACCCAAAATTAAGAAATTCTCCCACCAGGATATAATATCCTAAGACTGGATAGAGTGGGCAAAAAGGGAGGTGGAGTTGCTATCCTCTATAAAAATACAGTCAGCATTAAACCTCTACAAACCCCCATACCTAAATTTCAAAATGCCGAAACCTTAGGTTCAACCCTAAGCAGAAATGACACAAAAACTATCATCATTCTCTGCTGTTATATTCCCCCAGGTAATAACTCTGCCATCACTGAAGAAATGTTACAATGGGCCATGGATAATCTCCCCCAAGAAACCATCTTACTAGGTGACCTGAACACTGATTGGTCAGCCTGTACCTCTACCAACCCACTAACCATATTAATCTTTACAGGTTTACCCAACTTATCCAAGAACCCAGTAGAATCGACAAAGAAAACCACAGTATATTCTAGATTGGACACTAGTTAACTGCCTCAAACAAAACTATCAGACAGGATGCCTTCGTGATGGTCTTAGTGACTATCTCCCCACCTTCCTCCTCTGGAAATGTACCAACATAGTCAAACCCATTGTTTTTAGAGAAGTCAGAGATGATCATAAAATAAATATACAAGAACTAAACAGTATTCTAAAACATAGTAACTGGAAACCACTACAAACCCTAAATCTAGACCAGGCTGTTGACTAGTTCAACAATATTCTCATCAATATCCTTGATAGACTTGTACCAATTAGGAAAATAAGAGCCAAGTCAATCTATGCACCATGGCTAACTAGGGAAATTAGAGCCCTTCTAAAGTCAAGGGATAAGGCCTGGAGAATTTGGAAGAAATACAATACTAGCCTAGCCAAACAAAGTTACCTACTAGAAATCAGGCCAAGAGACAAACTAAACTCGATAGACAAAATTACTTCCTCAGTATCCAAAACAAACATTTAAAAGATCCCCAAAAGTTTTGGCATGCCATTAACTCTCTCATAAAACCAGGAAAAACTACCACTCCCACTCCTAACTCCACGAATGACAACAATGACATTGCCTCCCAATTCAATCACCACTTCACAGAATCCATATTAACACTATCCTCCCAGCTATCTAAAAACAGTCCGACATATAACCCAACCAAATGCCCTGACAATATCTCATTCTTTACTCTCTCACCCGTTCCCACCTCAACAATTAAAAAACACCTCCTAAAACTGAAACCTACTACCCTTGCCACTGACAATCTAACAGACAACTTCCTAAAAATAGCTGCTGATTCCTTATCCTACCCTATTTCTAGTCTTATCAATCGTTCCATACAAGAAGCATATGTCCCACAGCTATGGAAGGTATCATACATTATTCCACTACATAAAGGTGGAAACTGTTACGAATACTTAAATTATCACCCCATTGCCATTCTATCCCCCTTATCTAAAATACTAGAGAAATGTATACATGCTCACGTAACACAATTCCTAAACTCACACCATCCCCTCTCCCCCACACAGCATGGCTTCTGACAACACCATAGCACAACCACCACTCTGCTCTCTTTCACCAATTTGATCAACCAACATAGAAATAATAATAACTTTGTATCTGCAATACTTCTAGACCAGGCCAAAGCATTTGACACGGTTTCACATTCCTTACTACTAGACACCCTGACATCCCTATCCTTTGCCCTTTCTGCTATAGCCTAGTTCAAAAGCTATCTGTCAAATAGGCAACAATCTGTCCAATGGCAAAGTGTACTATTCCCCTTACTTCCAACTACCATAGGTGCACCACAAGACTCCATATTAGGCCTACTTCTTTTCTCCATATTTACCAATAATCCCCATACCACCACACAGCATGCTTCACTTATACAATACGCTGATGATTCAACTCTTATCTGTTCAGCTCCATCACTCCCACCCTACAACAACTCATCCAGGAATCCTTTAGCTCTGTGGAAAGTTAGATCACTCAGATCCAACTTATACTAAACCCTAATAAAACCAAATTACTACTTTTCACCCCCAACAAAACCATTTCCACCCCTCTATCCTTCACTATTTCCACCAGAAATGGCATTATTATCTCTCCCTCTGACCATACCAAACTCCTAGGCATTGAAATTGATAAAAATCTACACTTTGATGTCCACATTTTACAAATTATCAAAAAAGTCCATAAAAGACGGGAACACTATATAGGCACAGGAAATCCCTCTCGAGAAACAAGCATGGATTACCCTAGCCCAAACTCACCTCTTGTCTACCCTAATGTACGCTGTTCCAATTCTTACTCAGCTTAGAAAACTTGACCTTGCCTGACTTGATTCATGTTATAATAAAATCGCCAAGTTTGCAAACAACTCCACCTTTAGAACCCACCATTGCCAGGCTCTAAGGGAACTGCAATGGCTGGAACTGCCCCAGCTATTAACCTATCACCAAATAGTCATTGCCTACAATGTGGTAACACATGCAGAAAAAAAACCTGCAGTAGGACAACTTTTCACTCACTATAATACAAATCGTCCTCTCCGATCTTCTGACAAACCCCTCCTCTGTATCTCTAGTGCTAACAATACTGCAGGAAAAGCACTGTTCTCCCACTCCATAGCTAGAACCTGGAATAATCTTCCTCTTGCTCTGATTTCTGCCTCTACCTGTTCTCACTTTAAAAACTCACTTAGAACACACTTAACGAATAAGTGGCTATGCCCATGTATTACCTAAGTCCTCAAATTATTCCACTTATATACCTCAATTGCTAATATACCTACTGTAATATATATTACAGTCTAGGTCTTCTCCTAATTCTGATTGAATTTGTATACTTATTCTGTTATTAACCATGTGTAACTATTTTTTCCTGTATATATAGGTCTTGTTATGTCTTCTGCTGTATACTGTATTTTAACATATTGTTTGAAAATTCTCTATATACTGTATTTTAACATATTGCGTTAAATTTTACTTACTGTGGAGCTTTTCTCCCCAGGCCTCCTCTGAAAATATACCTGTGTCCAGTCGGACCATCCAGGTTAACAAATGTAAAATAAAAATAAATAAATAAATCACAGCCCTCCTTACATATGAAAATCAAATTGTCTATAAATCTGAAGTACTTTATTATATGCTTCCTGAAAAGGTCATTCCTATAGACATAAAGAATTTTTAAAAAGCCCATGAACAAATTAGCGTATGGTGGGGCGAATGCTGCCCCCATTGCCGTTTCACATTTTTGCTGATAAAGACACCCATCAAACTCAAAAATATTATTTTCAAGACAGAATAACGTCAGTTCTATAATATACTGGGTGCTTGGATTATCTCCCAAGAAAAATTCCATGGCTTCAATGCAATTTTTATGCTGAATGCTGGTATATAGACTGACTACGTCAATTACTATAAAATACATCTCCTGCTCCCATTGTATTGTTTTGACCTTATTTAAAAAGTTAAAAGTGTCCTTTATGTATGAGGGTAACCGCACTACTTGCTTCATTAAATATTGATGTAAAAAACAGGCAATATTATGAGTAAAATAAACGCAGAGACAATAGGACAGCTGGGGAGATTCATTAAACTTTTGTGGATTTTCAGTACACAAAAGAATTTTGTTATGGTACTATTTTTACTCTGAAACTTGTGTGTTAAGTCCTCTTGAGTAAAGTAATTCAATCTGACATCTTTAAGTAACAATTCTTCATAATTTTTTATAGCCTTCTGATAGTCACGTATTTTTATTTTCTTATATAATTTTGCATTGTTCAAATGTTGATTGCACATATCCAAGTACTGTGTATAATGTAGCACCACAAGTTGTCCCCCTTTATCGGCCAGTTTAAACACAAGTTCATTCCCGTTACCTACATTTTTCAATAAATTTATATTACATACATTACAGCAGTTCAGTTTTGCAAAGGATAGATGCTGTCTAATTAATCTGATGAAGTTTTCTAAAAGGATGACACAAGCTGTCGACAGTGGGCATGCTGTCCACATGGCATCCCTTGAACAGGCCAATGCATTGGACACCGTCCTCAATGCTAGCATAGTTAAATGTAATGCATTACAAATAGATGTCTTTGTGGTAAGATGGACATCTAATTAGCTAAAAGTCAGAAGCCATGTGGTGAGATCAGCAGGTGTAGCATCAGAAAGTATTATGGTAACCATTGGTTTAAAATACTGCTCAGTGTCGGGACCACTTTTATTTGTTATTTACTTTTCCAGTCTCTAGACCAAAACCAAGATCTCTGGCTAACTAAATTTATAGATGACTGCAAACTGAAAGTCATTGCCAAATCCCCTTCTACTACACAATCTCTCCAGCAAGAACCTAAACTTGTAAATATTTGATTTACTAAAATGGACTTAAAATAAATGCTGAAAAAATGCAACATTGTCACATTTGGTAAACAACCCCTCTTCCCAGCATACAGCATAGATAATACCGTATATAAAAATGAGAATATTTTAGAGACCTTGAAACTTGTGTTGATAATTTCCTTTCTGTTCATCAACATGTGGTCAGAAAATTATTTTAGATAGCACAGTTAATTACCAACGTTATATATATTAGATCTAAAAATGCCATAATACACTTTTGCCTAGCATTAATTAGGCCAATTATTGAATATAATGCCCACTTTGTGATGTACATAAGTAAATATAATAAATACTTAGAAAGACCTCTGATGAACCTAACTAAGAATGTATAAGAAAAGTCTGGAAGCACTGTCCCTTTAGTCAGTATCATGTAGATTCCTCAGAAGAGTTCTCTGCCTGAACTTCCATGCCATTAGGAACCCACTGGTACCAAATCTCTTGTATCTACACAAGCCAAACAGTGTCTCAAATACCAGAACCAGGAATCTAAACCTTCATCAGCAGATTAATAAAACCTGGTGGAGAGATAGGTTAATTACTTAGCACCTCCCCCACCTTTGGAATAAATTCTTCCTGCAGCTCAAGTGGTGTGATACACTATCTTCCTTCAACTATGATCTGACTGATTGGATAAATATGCATAAATTCACCCCAGGCATAAATAAGTCAGCCATCTTTGCGGGGAGTGGAGTGTAAGGGGGAATAATGGCAAGGCCTAATTATTGCAAGACTCATTTGCCTTGAATTTCTTATGATTCCTGTGAAAGCAATGTTGCTCTTTGAGGAAAAAAGAAACCTGGTAGTCTGAAAGGATTTCTAAAAATTAATAAAAGATAAAGGCATGGCAGATATGGTCAAGATGTTGGGTGAGCTGAGAAGAAATGGCTTCAGAGGGTGTTCATAAAAGTAAGGAGATGCAGGGGTGCCCCAGATGACTGGAGAATAAATATTCTTCTACCAGTGTGCAAGAACAAAGTGGGTGTTCACAACTGTGGGCAGTATACAGTTATCAAACTCCTGTCACACTGCATGAAAGTGCTGCATAGGGTGATTGATAAACAAATACATCAATTAAGATAGAAGGTGTGCACTTCAAATTCAGATCAGGATGCAGCACAACAGACCCAATGTTTGCAGCGAGACAGATAATTGAGAAGAAGCTATTGATGGAGAAAAAGTCCAACTAGCCTTTCAATAATTTGGAGAAAACAGATGACAAGCTCCCAAGAGAGCTGACTTGGGAAGTCCTGCAATGATTTAAAGTCCCAGAAACATTAGTTGAATTAGTGCAGACTATGTATAGGGACCTACTGACACATGTATGACCAGAGTATGTAATTACAGAGGGGTTCCTGCTAGAGATTGGTGTGTGCCAAGTTTTAGCTCTGTGTCCACTGCTGTCGATACTCCTGTTGGACTACATTAACAGACAAATCAGAGACAACAGATCAACAAAACTACTGTATGCAGATGAGGTGGAATTACAAGCAAACTTTAAACAAGAGGTTTGGCAAATGATTGGGGAGGGGAATGGAAAACAAAGCTGAAGTCACATGGGATAGAACTGAGTAGAGACAAGAGAGATGTCATGGCAGCAAATGGAGAAATCAGAAAAATCTCAAAATTCACATAGAATGGAAAACACTGGAACAGGTTAACAGCTCCAGCTATCTGGGAGGGATTGTTTCAAAGAAGAGAAAAGAACAAAAGTCTAAATGAGGCCAAAGCTAGAATGAGAGGAGCTGCAGCCAAGTGGCATACTGTTTCAGATGTATTGCATGACAGAAGTATGTCAAAAAAAGCTGAAAGGTAAGTACAAAATAGTGGTGTGACCAGTACTACTGTATGGTACAGAACCTCAGTAGTGATGGCAGAGCTGTGCACTCATCTTCTGAGTTGTTGACTGCTGAGATTTGCCTGCATAAATCAACTGACACAAGCTGATTACCTCAGCAAGATCCTAACTGGGCATCCTGCGGAATTTTACAGCAGCAGAGAGAGAAAAGTAAGACCTTGAGTGGATTAAGTACCTCTGTTTTACTTTTTATTGCTTATTTTCGCTAACTGCACTATTCTGAGCATTTTTTATTAACTTTGCAATTTATTTGAACTGTTTTTTGAATTCTGATACTGTTTACACTTTAACTGATCACTTTTTAAGTGTTTTCAACTATTTAACTGTTGTGGGCTACAAACTCAAGTGTGATAGCCATTTTTCTGCTTTGAAAGTATTTGTATTGCTGTATCTGCTTTAATTCTTGAAAAAAACAAAAACAAAAAAATACAAACAAATACTAATTCTCTGCTAGTTTCCCACCTTTCTATAACCAGTAGTGTCCGGTTTTCAGATTCTGTTGAATTCTGATCTGTTTTGTAGTTTCTATGTTGCCCAGACCTTACTAAGATAGAAGGAAGCTCCTCTGTTCATCAGTGAGAGTGGTGAGCTTTGATCAGCCTATCTGTCACTGGAGGAGTGGTTTCAGTTCAGAATCTGTAGTTGTATTGGCCATTTTGGGATACTTCTATCCCTTTCATCTTTCCGTTTTAAAAATGTTTGTGAGTTTTTTGTGCTTGTATTACCTCAACAACATCCTACCTAGCATACTGCAGAGTTCTACATCAGCAGAGTGAGGAAAGGAAGACTTTGAGTGGATTAAGTACCTCTATTTTGCTTTTTACTGCTCATTTTCGCTAACCACACTATTCCAAGCATTTTTTATTAACTTTGCAACTTATTTGAACTGTGTTTTGAATTCGGATACTTTGCAATTTGATCGATTTTTAAGTGTTTTCAACTGTTTAACTGTTGTGGGCTACACACTCAAGTGCGATAGCCATTTTTTTGCCTTGAAAGTGTTTGTATTGCTGTATCTGCTTTAATTCTGAAAAAAAACCAAATAAATACAAAAAATCCTATCTCTCTACACATTTCCCACCTTTCTATAACCAGTCATGTCCAGTTTTCAGATTCTGCTGAGTTCTTGGCTGTTTTGTAGTTTCTGTGTTGCCCAGACCTTACTAAGATAGAAGGAAGCTCCTGTGTTCAATAGTGACAGTGGTGACCTTTGAGCAGCCGATCTGTCTCTGGAGGAGTGGTTTCATCTCAGAATCTGTAGTTTTATTGGCCATATTGGGATTTTTCTATCCCTTTCATCTTTCTCTTTAAAAATCCCTGTTTGGGCTGCTTTGCGCATCGCACAGCAACGTTTAACTAGGGTTAAACTATTCCTGGTGCCACAAAGCCTGCTCTTCAAATTTTCCCTTAGAACTAGCCAGTCTTTTAGTTTTAGCACTCTAAACTGTCTTCTTTGTGCTCAGCACTTGTTCAAAACTCGTTGCAAGCACTAAATAATCTACATAATACTGCAGCACTCAACTTTCCTCACTTGTCAAAAGGAAAACAGATTTTAGTACTTAAAATATAAGCACATATCCAGGCATGTCTAAGGGTCAGCTCCCGGTGTTTTCCCCTGTCCACCTGATGAATCTGGGTATCTTGGGGCAATGTAGCAGTTGCCTCATGTACACTGACAACCCTCTCCTCCTACCACCCAACACCGTAACCTGTGAGAGATGCACTTATATAGCCAAACTGGAAGCCAGTCTTTCTTCAGCCAAGACTGGACTAGTCACTCAAGAGAAGAAGGTAAACACCTGCACCACACCACACACAACACATAACCCATCAAAACCTACACCACCTAAACCCACACATAGTAACACAAAACACACACCTACATTCACAGAGGATCTCAATAAAAATCTGTCCAAACAACTGAGACCTACAAAACTGAAACGCAAGCAAACACCACCCCACAACACCACCCAACTGATGCATAGCCCACAATGTCAGTGTGCCACTCAACCTCAGCCCATAAGGCAAAACAACATACCCAACACACTAGTCATAGATAACTCTATAGTCAGGCACATAATGCCCCACTCACCTGGCTAAACAAGTTGAAAATTACTGTCAGCTGCCTGTCAGGTTCCAGGATCCACCACATAATGCACACACTCAGGTCACTCCACAGCAGGTACAAATATGACTCTGTCATTGTCCACATTGGTGTGAATGACCTGAGACGTACCTCCCTGGACTACATGAAAAGAGACATGTAGGAGCTCCCAGATCATGTAGCCCAGGCAGGTATGACCCCAGCCCTGAATAGCATCCTGCCATCACCCAGAATGATACCACATTACAAGGACAAAATGATTGACTTCAACAATTGGCTAAGCTTCTGGTGTCATTCTAAGGGGATCCAGTATCTGTCTGCCTGGGATGACATACTCGACAGACCACAATGCTTTGCCAGAGATGGCCTGCACCTGTCTCCCCTAGGATTCTGAATACTGGCTAAGGCTCTTGCCACCCCTATAGTGCCTTTTTTAGGCATGGCTCAAATGACAAACTCACCACCATACCAGGTACAAGCAAGCAAAATGTGAGGGTAATGCTACTCAATGCTAGAAGTTTAAACCTCTATACACTCACTCGAGGCACTCCTTAAGATAGAGAACATTGACATCTGTGCAGTGACAGAGACCTGGTTCAAGGCTCCAGAGAGCACCCCTGCATCACCAGGCTATAATTCATGCCACACCTTTTGGCTATCTAACCTGGACCGAAACACTAAAGGAGGAGGCATGTCCATATTAATTAAGGATATCCACACCTCCAGGCTTGTTGCTCAATATAATGCATCCGAAAATTATTGAAGTGCAACTAACACTGGGCAACACTGCAATCCAGTTTGTAGCTTGTTACAGATCCCCCGTCATGCCCCATAATGCCCACTCCATGTTTCTTGATATATTGGACACCATTAAGTTACAGCCCAATACCCAAATAATGGGAGATTTCAACTACCCCACCATCAACTGGGAAAACTACTCATGCACTAACTCATTTGCTCAATGTTTTCTAGAATTTATAAATTCCAATGCCCTGGATGAGCATGTCCATACCCCCACCAGGGGCAGCAATATCCTGGACCTGGTCATTACCAATATGGGTAACCGATGCTCCACGCCAGTGGTCAACTCCTCACTGATCAGATCCAACCACAAGCTAATCACCCTAGAGATCCATATCCAGCCCCCATCCCCCATTAAGGAAACCACCATAAACACCAATGCCCAGGATCAACTTATCCACACCCCCACCAGGGGCAACAATATTCTAGACCTAGTCATTACCAACATGAGTGACCGGTGTTCCACACCTGAAGTCAACTCCTCATTGGTCCAATCCGACCATAAGCTATCACCCTTGATATCCACATCCCGTCCCCACCCCCCATTAAGGAAACCACAATAAAAAATGTCTCCAAAGCCAACTTCATGCTTCTTAAGACAGAAGTGGTGAACTTCTTGACACCCATGCAGATGGACAATACAGTTACAACTGCTGAATCCTACTCAAATGCACTCTATAAGCACTTACATGAGTGCATGGATCATGCGATCCCAAACAGAACCAAGATGCCTATCCTCCAAAAAAGAAGCCAATCTGGTGGTCCCCTGCCATAAACAAACTGTACAACAGAAGGAAGAAACTGTTGCAAAAGAGAGTAAAATTCCATGAGTGGAGGAGCTCCCTGGTCAGCCTCAGTAAGAAGCTGAGATCCCTTATAAGATCCTCCAAAGCTAGCTATGAAAACAAAATTGCCACTAAGTCTAAGGACAACCACAAAGCATTCTATAGCTATGTCAAGAATCTCAATGGCAACACCCAGATCTGCTCTGAGTTACAGTACAACAGCATGAAAATTACAGAGGAGCTCCCTGGTCAGCCTCAGTAAGAAGCTGAGATCCCTTATAAGATCCTCCAAAGCTAGCTATGAAAACAAAATTGCCACTAAGTCTAAGGACAACCACAAAGCATTCTATAGCTATGTCAAGAATCTCAATGGCAACACCCAGATCTGCTCTGAGTTACAGTACAACAGCATGAAAATTACAGAACCAACTGATATTGCCAACATATTAGCAGAAAGGTTCAGTACTAACTTTACCCCCCTCACCCCCAAAAGGGCCCATATCTATACAGGAAGAATGCAGAGTCCCTGTAATCACAACTACGCAGGTAAAAGCTGCACTCTCTAAAGCCAAAAACATAGCATCCATGGGACTGGACAACATCCCAGGCTGAGTTTTACTCAAACTTCAGAATGAACTGGCTCCCCACTTAAGCACCATGTTCAATAATAGCCTCACATCAGGCATTGTGCCCACTGAATGGCACACAGCAATAGTTATCCCACTCCACAAAGGGGGAGCCACCACTGATCCTGGGAACTATAGCCCTATTAGCCTGATGAGCCTGGTCTGCAAGGCCATGGAACGTATCACCATGGAACACATAAACAAAGACATTGGTAACCTCCAAACTCTGGATCCCACCCAGTTCGGGTTTGTGAAAGGCAGATCATGCCTCTTGAACCTGATTGACTTCTTTGAGGCAGTCACCAAAGCTGTAGATGAGGGTAAGGTGGTTCACAAAGCCTAGCTTGACCTCACCAAGGCTTTCGACACCATCCCCTATTCTGGAATTACAGCTAAACTCACTAAACTAGGTATAAATCCCTACATCACAAGATGGGTTGCCAACTGGCTCACAGACAGAACCCACACTGTAAAAGTTGCAGACTACAAATCTGACCTCAAACCAGTGACAAGTGGAGTACCACAGGGTTCAGTCCTGGGACCTCTCCTGTTTAGTATCTATTTCCTTGAAGTACAGGCTAATACAGAAGACCTCTAGCTAATGAAGTTCACAGATGACTGCAAAGTAGGAGCCATAGTCAAGTCCCCAAATGATGTGGACATCTTACAGAAGGGTCTCGCTGAGATAGATGCCTGGTGTTAGAGCCATGGCCTCAAGCTCAATGCCAAAAAATGCAGTGTCTTCCCCTTTGGTAAAAACTCTGTACCCATGAACTACCACATAGGCAGCAATCTACTTAACACCAAATGTGTGATAAGAGACCTTGGGACCCAGGTGGACAGTAGTCTCTCCTTTGATAGTCACATCGCCGCAGTAGTCAGGAAGTCCTTCTCATCATAAAAGGGTTCTCATCCAGGAAAAAAGAGGTCATTGTTCCCCTTTACTCAACACTCATTAGACCCATTATAGAGTACAACTCCCCTTTTGGAATGTGCCTCACAAGACATCTGCAGCAGCTGGAAAGGGCACAGAAGTACCTCACAAAGAGGATTACTGGCCTCAAACAAATGCCCTACACTGACCGTCTTAAAAAACTCCAGCTTTACTCCGTAGCATATCGCCTACTCCGAGGTGATCTCTGCCTAACATATAAAGCTATGTCAAACCCAGAGCTGTTGGACATGCTACACCTAAAGAAATCCCAATCCCTCCGTGCTACACGCTCTATTGATCTAAACCTTGTCACCACAATAAACAGGACATGCTGGAGGGATAGATTCCTGTCCCAGAGACTTTTCATACTCTGGAACAGGCTACCCATCTATGTCAAGCAAAGTTCTTCATTAGCACTCTTCAAGAAAAATCTTGATGAGTGGATGGGAAATAGGAAATACACCCTGGGGATCACTTCAGTGTTTCTGCTCGACAGTGGCACAAGAAAATATCTTTCTTGGGTGGCATAAGCCAGGGAACCTTGTTGGCTAGGCTTACGTAGGCCCCTTGGGCCGATAGCCTAGTACCTACCTATGAACCTAAAAAACTTCTTCAATGCCAACTTCATGCTTCTTAAGACAGAAGTGACAAACTTCATGACACCCATTCAGATGGGAAGCAGCGGTGCGACTGCTGAATTCTATACAAATGCACTGTATAAGCACATATACCAGTGCATGAATTGTGCCATCCCCAACAGATCCAAGATGCTATCCTCCAAAAAAGGAAGCCAATCTGCTGGTCCCCTGCCATAAACAAACTCTACAACAGAAGGAAGAAGCTGTCGAAAAAAAAGAGTAAAATCCAATGATTGCAGGCACTTCCTGGTCAGCCTCAGCAAGAAACTGAGATCCCTCATAAAATTCTCCAAAGCTAGTTATGAAAATAAAATCACCACTGATTCTAAAGACAGCCACAAAGCATTTTATAGCTATATCAAGAATCTCAATGGCAACACTCAGATCTGCTCTGAGTTACAGAACAATGGCACTAGATATACAGAACCAACTGACATTGCCAACATCATGGCTGATAGATTCAGTGCATACTTTACCCCACCCCACCCCCAAAGGGCCCATCTCTATACTCGAAAAATGCAGAGCCCTTGTAATCACAGATGCACAAGTAAAGAATGCACTCTGCAAAGCCAAAAACACAGCATCCATGGGACCAGACAACATCCCAGGCTGCGTCCTGCACGAACTACAGAATGAACTGGCACCCCACCTAAGTACCATGTTCAGTCATAGCCTCACTTCAGGTTTTGTGCCTACTGAATGGTGCACAGGGATGGTTATCCCACTCCACAAAGAGGGTGCTACCATGGACCCCAGGAACTACTGCCCCATTAGCCTGATGAGCCTGGTCTGCAGGCCATGGAACGTATGATCATGGATCTTATAAACAAAGACATAGGTAACCTCCAATCTCTGGACCCCACTCAGTTTGAGTTTGTAAAAGGTAGATCATCATCATCTTCTTTCGGTTCCCATTAGGGGTCGCCACAGCGGATCAACTGTTTCCATTTCTTCTTGTCTTCTGCATCTTGCTCTGTCACACCAACCACCTGCATGTCCTCTATCACCACATCCATTAACCTTATCTTAGGCCTTCCTCTTTTCCTGTTACCTGGTAGCTTCATCCTTAGCATCTTTTTTCCCAATATACTCAGCATCCCTCCTCAGCACATGTCCAGACCAATGTAATCTTGCCTCTCTGGCTTTGTCTCCAAACCTTCCAACCTGGGCTGACCCTCTAATATACTTATTCCTAATCCTGTCCACCCTTGTCACACCCAGTGCAAATCTTAACATCTTTAACTCCGCCACATCCAGCTCTGACTCTTGCCTTTTTGTCAGTGCTACTGTCTCCAACCCATATGACATAGCTGGTCTCACTACCCTCTTGTAGACCTTCCCTTTCACTCTTACTGGTACTCATCTGTCACAAATCACTCCTGACACTCTTCTCCACCCACTCTATCCTGCCTGTTCTCTCTTCTTCACCTCTCTTCCACACTCACTATTACTCTGAACTATTGATCCCAGGTATTTAAACTCATCCACCTTTGCCACCTCTACTCCTTGCACCCTCACCATTCCTTTATCCTCCCTCTCATTCACAAACATATATTCTGTCTTAGTCCTGCTGACCTTCATTCCTCTTCTCTCTAGAGTATATCTCCATCTCACCAGGGTCTCTTCCACCTTTTCCCTACTCTCACTACAGATCAAAATGTCATCTGCAAACATCATAGTCCACGGGGACTCCTGTCTGATCTTGTCTGTCAACCTGTCTATCACCATTGCAAATATGAAAGGGCTCAGAGCTGATCCTTGATGTAATCCCACCTCCACCTTAAACGCATCCATCACTCCCACCGCAGACTTCACTACTGTCACACTACCCTCATACATATCCTGTACCACTCTTACATACTTCTCTGACACTTCTCTTGTAAAAGGTAGATCATGTTTACTAAACCTGATTGACTTAATTCAAGCAGTCACCAGAGCCATGGATGAGGGTAAGGTGGTGCACACAGCCTATCTTGACCTCACCAAGGCTTTTGACACCATTCCCCACTCTGGAATTATAGATAAACTCACTAGACTGGGCATAAATTCCTATGTCACAAGATGGGTGGCCAACTGGTTCACTGACAGAACCCACACAGTGAAAGTAGCTGACTCCAAATCCGACTTCAGATCAGTGACAAGTGGAGTGCCACAGAGTTTAGTCCTGGGTCCTCTCTTGTTTGTTATTTACTTCTCAAAAGTCCAGGCTAATGCAGCAGGTCTTTGGCTAATGAAGTTTGTAAATAACTGAAAACTTGGAGTCATAATAGAATCTCCTAATGATGTGGACAGTCTACAAAGGGGCCTCACTGAAACTGATGCTTGGTGTCAAAGTTATGGCCTCAAGTTCAGTGCCAAGAAGTGCATTGTCATCTCCTTTGGGAAAAGCACTGCACCCATGAACTACCACATAGGCAGTAGCCTACTAAACACTGAAAGTGTGATAAGAGACCTTGGGACACAGGTGGACAGTAGCCTCTCCTTTGATAATCACATTACCATAGTAGTCAGGAAATCCTACATGGCACACCTTATCACAAAGGGGTTCTCCTCCAGAAAAAGGGGTCATTTGTTCCTCTCTACTCATCCATCATCAGACCCATTATAGAGTACAATGCCCCATTTGGCATGTACCTTGCAAGACATCTGCAACAGCTAGAAAGGTCACAGAAATGCCTCACTAAGAGGATTACCAGCCTCAAACATATACCATATGCAGACCATCTCAAAAAACTCCAGCTCTACTCTGTCACATATCTCCTACTCAGAGGTGACCTCTTCCTAACATACAAAGACATGTCAAACCCAGATCTGTTGGACATGCTACATTTAAAGAAATCACAATCTGTCCAAGCCACACGCTCCAGGGACCTAAACCTTGTCACCATAATAAATAGAACATACTTGAGGGATAGATTCCTGTCCCAGAGACTTCCCTTGCTCTGGAACAAACTATTCATTCATGTCAAACAAAGCTCCTCATTGGCCCTCTTTAAAAAAAATCTTGACAACTGGATGGGAAATAGGAAATTCACACCGGGGATCACTTCTGTTTGTCTGCTCGACAGGGGCACAGGAAAATAAATTCTTGGGTGGCGAAAGCCAGGGAACTTTTTTGGTTAGGCTTATATAGGCCCTAGGGCTGATAGACTAGTACCTACCTATGAACCTATGAAAAAGCTAGAGATGACTGAGACAAAGTGTTGACATAGGGGGGTAGGATGCACACTGTGGAAGAGGCAAAGAATTGAGGACATCAGAACAGAATCCAAAGTAGGCCCAGTTGCTGAGAATGTCGAGGATCACAGAATACAGTGATCTGAGCATATGTGCAGGAAAGCAGAAGATGATCTGGTGAAGATGACTGTGGAGAGACAGAATGAAGGCAAGAGGAAACAAGGGCATTAAACAAAAAGACTGATGGATGGTATCAGAGAAGGCCTGCAACAGTCAGTCTTGACCATCAAAGAAAGTAAGAGAGAGGTATTGAATTGAGGGATTTGCTGACAGTTGACATGATACCCCAACCCCATGAAGAAAATATGAAATAGGGGGTTGATGATGATGATTATGATAATGATTGGATCTCTCAAAGCTCCAAGTTATAGTTGTGGATAATTTGATATAAAGTGATGGTGTTTCTGACAAATACAGTTATTCTCCTGCAGTTACCCAAGGGCCTGACGGCCTGATAGGTGCTACATCTGGTATAGAGGGAGTGCTGTCATTGCACTGAAAACATGTCTCAGTAACAACACAGATATGACCAAGTTCAAGTTGCAGGAGGATAGCAATTTTTAGCGTCTTCCTTGCACTGAGTAGTGCCTCCATGATTTTCTGCAAATATGGGTTTGAGCTTGCTATGTAACAATATCCATCAGTGAGATCATGTCTAAAAAGGCATTCTGGCTGCAGATTAGGCTTTTTTTTCAGCTTGCAGAAGCCCTAATATGACAGGTGTGAACCATCCTTGGTGGTTTTATCTACCATCTCATCCCAGGCTAACACATACTGGATCCTATCAGAGTGGCACCAACCACTTAGCTAATTGGCAAAGCCAACCTTCTTGCCCTGGTATCTGAGCATCATTGTTATTGAAGGCAACATTATACTAAAGACCAATATCTTTCTTACCTCTAACACTTGCATAGTAAGTTCCACCATGTCTCTCTGTTTGGAATCCTGAAGCTATTCACTCTGACATGGGCCACCACTAGGTTATTGATATATTTGTCTGGTTTAAGGGACCTAAGGGATCTTGTGGCATCAAAGATCCTGAGACTGACAAGCAGTTGAAGTCACCCTGTTCCAGTGTGATGAGTGTAGAGACAGTATGGCTATTTATAGTCACCTTATCACTAAAAATATTTTCCTCTGTGGAAACAGACTTAGTGGGCCTTTTGGTCGGGTCTATATTACATATTGGAACGCTTAAATGTTCGAATCGCTAAAGAATGACCTTTAGTGATCGAACATTAAAATGTTTGAATATGTAAAAAAATAATATTAAAAAAAAAAAAGAAAAAGGAAAGGGTTTAAGCAGGGGGCAAGACCCCCTGCACCCCCCCACGAGGGGGACTGCACCCCCCCCACCCCCGCTACTTAAATATACCAACTCCAAGATCACACTTCAGTGCGCTACAGTGCGGAAATGGAAAATTTCCCATTCCCTAGCGAGATCTTGGACTTGGTATATTTAAGTAGCGGGGGTGTGGGGGGTGCAGGGGAGCTTGCTCCCCTGCTTGCACCCTTTAGTTTTTTAAACAATTTTTTTTTTTTAATTTATATTCCAACATTTAAATGTTCGATCACTAAAGATTGATCTTTAGCAATTCGAACATTTAAGCGTTAGAATATGTAATATAGACCCTTATGGTCTTAGGCCTGCTTTCCTGGTGAATCTTGGTTGAACTGTGTGGGGTTATACTTTGTGGGAGCAGAGAAGGAACAGGTTTTGTTTTGTGCACTGGAGGCAGATATATCTAAGAGTATGTTCTAGAAAGCTTTGACAATTTTGTCTTAAAAGACTCAGCATACGTTATGTACTTAGTGGTGTGTTGTGACTGATAAGGTGTTGTAGATTTATGATGCTTACTGTTAGTGGGATGATTCAAGAGGTGTGCCTCTATGTTTCCTCACTGTTACATTTCTTGGATATTGTACTATCAATTGTTAGAAGGAATGAGCAGTTGGTAAGCATAAGGCAGTAGATATACTATGTTAGACCACTTAATGCAATCAGACTGGTCACTGATGGTGTAAGACCAGACTTCTGAGCCATGCTGGTTGTAGCATTCAGTGGTTAGAGGGAAACTACTATATAAGTATTTTTTGACCACTTGTACATCATTCTACTGGCCCAGCTGCCCAGTGCCCCAAGTCCACACTGGGACTACCAGTTAATCCCCTAACCCCTGGACTTACATTGGCATTCTAAGTGTGTCTTGGAGGATTAGCCATCTTTGCATTCATCTGGGTTTTTTTTCCTTTGTGTGCTATACCTACTCCCCATGAGTGCACACAATGATGACATTGTGGTGTATCACCCTACCTCTGTGATAGCCCAGTCAGGTCCACCCCTGCCCCTACCTCCTTTTTGAATCACAGCACTTCCCAGTGACATCCCTAGTCTCCACCAGGAATCAACACAGGTGATGCCCATGCCACCACACTCTCTCTCTGGGACAGACATACCCATCTCTCTGCTGACATTCCATCAGCCACCTAAGCTGCTAGTTGAACTGAGGTTGCTTTGGTCACAGTCAGGGCTTTATTCCTCTATGCATCCAGAGTAGAGTCCAACTACTATAGAAGACATTGAAGATCAACAGATGAGTTATTTAGGGTGAAACTCTGAACTTATGTTAGTTTATGGCTAATCTAGCATTACTTAGTGAAAAGACAGAATTAAGTTTGCCAGGAGTGATAAATAGCGGTGATTCTCCTTTTGTCCACTGCCTGGCTATTACTAGTGCTGGTCTCGCTGCAGCTAGACTCATCTATCAGTGTCTCTTTACAACTTCTCTTACCAGAAGCAAGAGATTAGAACTTATCCCGAACTGCTCCTAAGAAGCATTTTTTCAGGCTTTCCATTGATTGGTAGCCTCTGCATGTATAGAAAAAAATATCCCTCTGCTCCTTTTTTCACCAAGAGTAACTCAGGAGCACCAGTCATAAGCTGATTTCTGAGAAGTGTTTTGTAGGCCACTGGTGATTGGTGGTGTTGCCTGTACTTTTGTGATTTTTAAATGAAAGATGCAAGAAATGGGTTAATACTCTGCAAGTATTGCAATACACATTGAGTTGTGGGAAGGCATGACAGATAAGGGGTGTGTCTTCCAAGTTTGAACTGCTAACTGAGCAGATAATAAGAGATTGGGATGAGCTTCCAATGTCAGATGCCAAAAAATGTATAGTCATACCCTTTGGGAAGAACAAAGTACCCACAAATTACCACATAGGTGGTAATCCATTAAGTACAGAAGAAGTAATCAGGGACCTAGGGACCCAAGTTGACAGTAACCTGTCATTCGACACTCACATTGCCAAAGTGGTTAGAAAGACCTTCTATATTGCCCACCTTATCATGAAAGGATTCACATCTAGATCAAGAGAGGTCATTGTGCCCCTTTACTCCTCCCTTATCAGGCCCATAATTGAGTACAATGCCCCATTTGGGATGTACCTTACCCGGCACCTGCAGCAGTTTGAAAGACCCCAAAAGTACCTCACCAAGAGGATCAAGGGTCTCAAACATATGCCATATGCTGCCCGGCTAAAGAAACTCCAGGTCTATTCAGTCGCATACCGCCTACTCAGAGGTGATCTATGCCTGACGTGCAAGGCCATGTCCAATCCAGAATTAATGGACATGCTCCGCCTCAGAAAATCCAAATCCACCAGAGCCATGAGAGCGAGTGATTTGAACCTCAACACAGAAATAAATACGATGTGCTGGAGAGACAGATTCATAACCCGGAGACTCCCCTCACTCTTAAACAGAATCCCATTCCATGTTAGACAGAGCCATTCACTGACTCTCTTCAAGAGAAATCTTGACGAGTGGATGGGAGATCGTAGGTTTACCCCGGGGGTCATCTCTGTGTCACTGCTAGACAGAGGCACAGTAAACTAAACCCTAAATGGGCACAGTATCCTCATTCCAAGGGGTGGCTAAAGCCAAACACACTCTGGCTAGGCTTATAAATGCCCTAGGGCAGATAGCCTAGTATGAACCTATGAACCTATGAACCTATCATTTTAACTTTGAAAGGGGCACCATGCATGCTATAATAGTCCATATAATTGTTGACAAAAATGTCCTTTCTATGGATATCTCTAATAAACCTATTTCTACTAGTGTCCAATTTAATACTAATGTCCAGAAATACTCGCTTTCCCAAATTTTCTGGGGCTAAACATAAAAAAACTTACAGTAGCAGGTAACTCCAGAAACAGCTCCTCAAATTGTTCATTGATATTGCTCCATAACAATATTAAATGGTCAATATATCTTTTATATAGTATAGCGAAAGAAAACAATGGATAGGTAACTAAAAACTTATGCTCCCCCCATGTCATTACCAGGTTAGCAAAGGATGGTTCTACACTAGCCCCCATGACCACCCCCCAGTTTTTTGATATAATACTGCATTAAATTAAAAAAAATGAGAAAGTATAATATCCAAAAGTAAACAGATATTATTAACCTTTAAACTATAAAAAATGGCATGTTTACTCACATAATCTCAGAACATTCCACAGTTTAGTCTGGTGGAATCTCATTGTATAATGACACTACATCTACAGTAACTAAAAAAAAAATCTGTACCAATAAATTTATAATAAAACAATTTATCTAGAAATTCCCAGTATTCTGTTAAAATAAAATGTTGATCTCTGAATATCAGGATTCAAGCTGGAGTCCAAATAAAAAGAAAAAAAATATTGTTTTATTTTGTTTAGAAGCCACTGTGGGCTTCCACAATGGATCCAAAACATGTTTATATATTTTGGAATACAAAAATATCCCTAATTTTAAATAATCCAGTCTTAAAAAAATCAAATAATTTCCATGTAATGTCTATTAAAATCTATTTTAATAAATATACTGTTAACCTATCTATAACAATTAACATCATCCAGGTGTTTATTAAATTTTTTCAGTATATTCAGCACATTTCATGATGACCAACCAGTTCCCCTTATCAGCTTTTAAAACATTTCTTCTTTCATATACTTAAACTGCTTTAAGGCTTAACTCTCATCTTTGTTTAAATTATACTATTTAAATTATATCATTCACATTTTGCATCCTTTTCTATCATTAATCTAAAGTCATTTTTACAAGTTTTAGAAATGATGTCCAGAATGTGACAGTCTTGGATTAACTAAACTTCTTTTAGAAACAAAAATGTCTGAATTCCCAGACACAGAAACCACATTGCTTAAGAAGAAATGTAAGCTTAATTTCCTCACAAATAATTTAAAATCTAAAATCAAACTCAGCAACTTGGCTATAAAAGTAGGAGTAGGAGTGAATCACTTACAGAGAACTTTAATTTGAGGAGCAGAAAATTCACAATTACTTAGGTTATAACATGAAACAAAATCCATTATTTATTGTCTACGTCCTCTTCTTCCTTCCTTTCCACCTCATACCTCAGTTCATTCCAATGGTCTTCAACATTGTGATGGTAATTGCTGTGATTCTGGGCTGCTCCACCTCTGTTGTTGAGCTCTGCACTCTGTTCGCTAACCTCTCAAACCATCTTGGCAACTGTGGAGTGTTGCTTTCCTGTAAAAAAAACATCAGGAGTGTCAAGGTAGGGATGTTGCTCGGCAAAGTTCTTAAAGGCAATTCTCCATTTAAAATGGATATGCTAATCCTTGTGTATAAACTTCAAAATCTCTTAACAGCTTTTTATTCTTCTGAGAAACAATATTGTCAATGTGTTTTTCCTACTTGTCAAATATCCAATCGTATTTGTACTCATGAAGATCAAACTTGGAGTGCTGTAAAACAGAATAGTCAAAAGGTGACAACAGCTCCAAAGTTTTAATTTTGTCATTACTATGTTAAATTAAAATCTTCATAATCTCAACTCATGCATTACTAAACAAATCACCCAACTCTTGATTAACAATAGCACTCTCTTTAATGCTATTTGGTAACTTATGTAATTGCAAATCCTATGGCACTTGCTCAGTGCTGGCACACTTCTCCAAATATAAATTGTCAAATGTTGGCAACTTGCATTTAAATAACTTACATTTAAAATACTTAAAGGTTGTTTTGATGTCAACACTACCCTTGCGAAGATGTTTACTGACATTCATGTGAACAACCCAGTCAGAACTAGGGACTGCAAAGAACAAATTGCTTGGACACCAAAATATTTTTTTAATTCTATCACCACTCAGTCTGTTAGCTGTAATGCTCATGTCTTCATGCTGTAAATTATCTTCAACATCTTCCCTGTTAGTACTTTTCAATAACGTTTTATTAACTATCTCTGCCAGAACCTGCTTAGCCATTAGCTTTAAAAAATTGATTCCAACAAAACATTGAATTTCTGCATAATATCAGTTATGTCCAAATGAACTTCATGAGTAGGTAAATTTAATATATTGTCCTTATTATCATCCTTGATATGACCACCAGATCACCTCCAAAACACCAAAAAACAAACATACAAAGGTTGAGGTGTGAAAATAAATGACTAATTAAAACAAATAATGGAATAAGAACACTAAAACCAGATAATTTAGCATTTTCATTCTTTTAATAAATAGAACTTTATCAAAATACTAAGAACAATGAACCAATGACATAAATAGCATTTGAGTAAAGACATCTTTAGCTCCAGCTCTCTTACCTCCCTTCCCTCCCTCTCAGTACTACCATCCCCATTCCTGTTATCGCACACTCTCTTCTGCGAACTATCCATCCTACCCCCTCTTCTTCCTTTCCTTCCTGCTCCTCGTCTATATAGTGATGCTGCTACCCACGGTGCCATTTTTAAATAATCCCCTTGACCCTCTCCGATTGGTCATGTTGTAGGCTGCTGGCTTCACTCGGTAAGTGCTGCACAACATTCAGGCTTGCTGCCACATGGACAATTAATTGTATGCACTGTATAGACTCTGTTCTACGTTGATTGATATTTTACTATGAAATAGGATGGCTGTGTGAATGCGTTACAGAGCGGTTATTTCAATGCTCTGAATGCACGCTAAAGCAATGCCCTTAATAAATAACCCAGATTGTGTATTTTATATTATATGACCATAGTGCGGTCTGGAAGTACTACTGTGGCCAACCATTACGTCCTTCATAGTACTTGCTGATCTACCTCGGCTTCTTAGTGTAACTAAGATAATTGCTTTGCCGAGCCATAGTGTACACGATACTTACAACTACTCAGAAAGCCTGTTGCCTTGCTTCATATGTCTTAATTGTAATGCACAGTTTACACGGAATGTAACCTGCATCATTTGGAGTGAATTTAAAGAGAAGTGTAGTCTGAAACTGCTAATGATTAGGTTTTTCAGTATTTGTACATAGTCTATTAATATTTTTCACTGTTTACACCGAAAGTTATTTTGCATTAATAGGAGCGTCTTTCAAAATAAATGTAAACAGAATCTGTTAATGCTTAGGTGCATTGAAGCAATATACAGCCAAAGTTGTTTTTCTTCATCTTTATGCTCTTAACCTCATTATACAAAGCTTTTAAAGTCACTTTCTGTTGGTGTTAGGGCTTATAAGCAGTACTCAAACTGCTTTTTCTCTGTGTAATTTATGTTGTAACCTCAGTAGCAGCCTGCATATTTCTATATGGACAACAGTGGCTAAGATTGTTTTTTAGTAACCCTGTTATCTGTATTGTTAGTTGGAATAGTAGCCTACATTTTCTATATTTTCAACAACTGCTACAATTGCTTTTAGTAACCCTGTTATCTGTATTATAAGTTGGAATAGTAATTGACATACTGCTCCAGATACATTGTTTTGTTAAGCCTCTGCTGCCTCTCTTCCTTACTTTCCATACTCTCCCTGCTTCACTTTGCTAAAGCTCTCTGTGTGTATTCCCCTGCTCAACTAATTTTGTGTTGTTTTGCTCTTCTCCCAACAGTTGTCCATGCTGCGTTCAACCCTCTGAGTGTATCCTACCCTATTCCACTACACTCAAAGAAACCTCCCCTATAAGGACATCCAAAGCGGGACTCCTGAGGAGCTTGCAAAAGATAGCCTTCCACAGGAAATACTTGAAGTGTATGTACTGCAATTTATCACTATAATTGTTTTTAGTGCTCACACTATGGTAGTGTCTGTGCTTTTCCTCGCACTTGCTAAGCAGTCTACAGCAGTCCTTTTCATTTTCCCTTAATTCCCCTTTTTACCTACTAAACTGTAATTCATGTTTTGCCACTAAGTGGCACTGCTTAACCACTTATAATCTAAAAGTCCTTTTTTTAACATATTTCTGTTCTCTCCCATGTAGTCCCCCACTCTCTTAAGATACTTACCCTGACGGAATGCTCTGACTAGAGAATTAGTTATTTTTTCCTCTCCTTTCTCTTCCCACACTCCTCAGCCTAGACACACCTCCGCTGTTCCTGCAGTTCCTCTAAGCTCCCACATTTCCAGCTACAGCTGACTGCTTTCTGCCAGCCACCTTCTCACCAGCTTTTCCTGCTCCGTTTGCCCTTTGGGCTCACTCCGTTCCCCTAACCTGCCCCCAATTTCCTCCCACCCCCACTACTCCTACTTTTATTTCAACTCCTAACCCCTACCTCTCTCACCCAACCAATTGTCTTCACACTTTAACCCCTCCCTTTTGTATCTCCACTTGCCAATCACAATCACTCCAACCCCTCCCTTCAAAGTCTCTATACACAACTAAATCCACTCCTACTATACACATATACAATCTGACTAACTCCTTATACACTGCTAATATACACTTATTCTCCTCTACCATGCCATGTCTTCTACCACAAACACTTCTCATCCCATCCATCAGCATATTATTCTTACTACCTTTATACCACGCTACCTCCTACTCCTATAACCAACTCTCCCCTCCTTCCTGTCCTTCACCCGTATTCCCAACTTCCATCCTCATCCCTCTAAAACACACTTCCACACCATAGCCACATCTTTAGTTCAACCCAACCCATTCTACTACTTCAGAATAAAAATTTTTTCCCCCATCCATAAAATATCAGATACCTAAACTAATACTTTTCTCTCCACAACAATTAAAGACCAAATTAAAACTACTACTACCTTTCCTCAACTACCTCTGCTTAGCAGGGGACATACACCCAAACCCTGGATCAAATACTTCCTCTAATCCCAATCTCCCTGTCACAAGCAATACAACCAAACATAAATACCTCAAACTGTTCACTATCAATGCCCAGAGTCTAAGAAATAAAGTAGCCCACTTTCATGTTTGGCTAAACCACAACCTACCTGACATTGTAGCCATTTCAGAAACCTGGCTAAAACCCATATCTCCGATTCTGAAATCCTTCCCCCTGGATTCCAAGCCCTCAGACATGACTGCTTAAATAGAAAAGGTGGTGGGGTAGCCTTAATCTACTCTAACCTACTATCCATCACTCCCTACCCTAATCCTATTCCTTCATTCAATAATGCAGAACTAGTAATAGGCCTACTAAAATGAATAACCATAAAAGCATTTGTATCATGGCCCTCTACATCTCCCCTGGTAATAATACCACAATACTTGAAGAAATTCTCCTATGGACCTCAACCAATATCAGGCTAGAGGCATTCATACTAGGCAATGTAAACACAGATTGGAATAAAATCAACAACTCTAATCCCACCATATGCATCAATCTATTTAACTTTACCCAACTAACTAACTCCATTACTAGACCCAACAATACAACCCCCCAGGTACCACACTAGACTGGATCCTAGTCACCCATCCTAATAAAGTCTTAAACTCAGGCATCCTACCTGACTCTATAGGGGACCACCTGCCAGCTTTTATCCACCGAGCAACCCACTCCTCTCCTCACCTACAACAATATATTGACAAATGTAACCTTACAAACTTCAACCCCACAAATTTCTCTAACTCCCTAAAAGAAACAAACTAGAACTCTTTAAAAACTCTTCCTCTAGACAATGCCATAGAATTTTTCAACTCAACCTTCTTAACTACCCTCAACTCCCTAGCTCCACCAAGAACAAAAAGAGTAAAAACCAAGACCGCCCCATGGCTAACCAAAGATACCAAAAAAACTTATGCAACAAAGAGATAAATCCTGGAAAATATACCATCAAAACAAGCAGCCAGAAACTCTTTGTAAATATAAACAACTCCGCAACCTTGTTAAAAAACAAATTATCAAAGGCAAAAAATCCTACTATATCAAACTCCAGTCTAACCACTCAGAAAATCCCAAACATTTCTAGAATTCCATTAACTCACTTCTCAACCCAGGTACCAAAAACAACTCCTGCCCCGACACCAGCAAATCTGATCCTGAAATAGCCTCTCTATTCAACTCCTTCTTTACCAACTCCATAGCAGAACTGACCAAGACCTTCCCTAACAACAACCTTCCCCCTCAACAAATCCAATCTTCCTCAGCCCCTACACTTCCTACTACCCCCAATCCTCTCCAATATTTGAACTTAAATCTATCTCAACCTCCTACATAAAAAAATTACTCTCTAAACTAAAACCATGCTCCAATGCTCCTGACAATATCCCATCTTCCTTCCTAAAAATTGCTGCAGATGGAATTGCTCTCCCCATTAGCATCTTGATCAATAGATCCATATAAGAATCTTATGTGCCCAAACTGTGGCATGTAGCTTTTATTCTACCTCTCCATAAAGGAGGCAAAAACAGTAGTATCTCTAACTATTGCTCTATAGCTATCCTCTCCCCAATCTCAAAACTTCTGGAAAAATGCATCCACCTTCAGCTTATGCCATTCCTAACCAATCACCAACTAATCACTCCAACCCAACACGGCTTCCAACCTGGTCATAGTACTATTACTGCCCTTCTCTCCTTTTTAGACACAATAAATCTTGCCCATGATTCAGGAA
Source organism: Protopterus annectens (assembly GCF_019279795.1). Classification (NCBI taxonomy): domain Eukaryota; kingdom Metazoa; phylum Chordata; order Ceratodontiformes; family Protopteridae; genus Protopterus; species Protopterus annectens. Next base: position 281,312,155 of record NC_056744.1, read on the forward strand.
AAATAGTATCAACAGTCCTACTAGATCTGTCCAAGGCATTCGATAACATCTCACACATCCATCTCCTGAACCATCTTTCTAACCTTAATCTCTCTCAGAATACCTTATCCTGGTTCTCAAGCTACCTCCCTGACAGGTCTCAAGCTGTGAAATGGGGATAAGGCACCTCAACCTTCCTTCCTATGCACATTGGGGTACTCCAGGGATCCATACTCGGTCCAATGCTGTTCAACATCTTTATCAATGATTTCCACACAACCATACCCAACACCAAAATCGTACAATATGCAGACGATTCAACTTTAGTCTGCTCCGCCTCTAACCTCCCTGAGCTCCAAACTATGACTCAAACTGCCTTCTCTACCACTGAGAACTGGATGCTCCAAAACCACCTCTCTCTAAATGCCAACAAATCCAAAATACTATTATTCACTTCTTCAAAAGCCTTCCCTCTTGATAAAAACTCATTCAAAATTAATAGCCACAACAACTCTACTATAGAGGTTACTCCCTTCGGGGTAACTATTGATGAACACCTAAAATGTGATACATCCGGCAAAACATTAAGAAAATGCATATAAAACCTGGCATTCTATGCAGAAATATCCACTTTCTCTCTCCTTCTACAAGACAAACTCTTGCCACTACCTGTCTACTCTCCTCACTAATGTATGGCGCTCCTCTACTAACAAACTTATCTTCCTCTCGCTCCTCCAAACTGGAAGTCTGTTATAATAAAATTTCTAAATTTGCCACCCAAGCCAAATACTCCTCCCATCATTGCATCACCCTTCATTTGTTAAATTGTCTTGAGCTCACCAACCATCTAGACTATCTCCAAATTACTACAGCCCACAGACTAATATTTCAACCTACTAAATGCCCTACACTAACCAACATCCTACAACCACACCCCCCCACATAGAACTCTAAGATCCAGTCACCAAAACCTAATCACTGTTCGCAAACCCAACCATCCTGCTAGTCAGCTTCTGTTATCCTTTTCCTTAGCTAAAAAATGGAATTATCTTCCTTCCTCACTAAGGACTTGCGAAAACTTTGATAACTTTAAAACTCAGCTACATTCCTACCTTTCCTCTAATTGGAAATACAACTGCAATCTCCCCACCTAGCCTACTAATCACCCCACTCCATCCTGAATGACTAAACAACTGACTAACTCTGAATACAACCTAACCTAACATAAATGTACATATTGTAAATAGCTCATTCCACCTTTTCTCTCTTCTTCACCTAAGTTATTACTCTCACTTTCAATGAAGTCAATACTGCCATCTTAAATATTTAGATACTATGTAACCAAATAATTATTCCTGTTTGCTAACATGAAATGTAATTGTAATTGTAAATGTGTCTACCTTATGTAATGTGGAGCTTTTCTCCCCGGGTCTCAACTGAAAACGGGTTCCCTGAGCCCGGTGGACCTCCCTGGTCATCAAACTGTAAATAAAATAAAATAATAAATAAATTTGACCAAAATCCAGCTGATACATTACTGCCTATAACATTTAAACTGCAACCATTCATAAAAATTCAAAAGTGACATATTAATTAAAATAATATTGCAGTAGAAATGATTGACATAAAACTGAATGACTTAAACATAAAGCGATTATTACTACCTTATGTGAAAAATTAATTTTAACAGCTATATATGTTTATGTATGTATATAAAACCACAAGATATAATGTAGCTGTAGTACAAGTTGTAACAATCTAAGATAGATTCAGAATCATAACACATAGTCTTCAGCTGCCCAAATTGCATGTTGCTTAAAGATACTAGATGTTTTTTATTATATTTGCATTGGGGGAAAGTGTCTGATTGCTAGCAGTCATGGCAATTTTTACATATTTTGAAGGCCCCTGTGTTGCCTTCCTAATACCTGAAGGGTTAGAAAATAAATAATTTAAAGTGGAGGAACTGTGCTTGTTGAGGTACACTCCAGCAAAAGAACAGGACTGTTAAAATAATAAATCTCCAAACTGGAAAACTGAGCAATAACATCAGATAGTCTGGTAGAGCCATCTATAAAATGCCATCAAATTTGTTTTGCTCTAAGAAATAAACTTTTAAGGATTACTATTTTTACAGAATATATGTTTTAGTTTTATAAACATGAGAAGGATACACAAAGACAGCAACATACTGAAATTTACTAACAGGTTTTAGATCATGCAGTGATGGGGTAGACATTTGAAGCACTTTATAGCCACTGACTTCCTTTATACTGCCTTTAAATTATCCATACATTAAACATATGCCCTTTCTACATCTGGGACATTTGCTGTCTCTGGACCTGTTCTACCACATCGCTATCACCTCTCTATTGTAAATATTAAGATATTCAGTTTTAGTCTTAATGGCTCTTTTCTTGCTACACTTACCTTTCTCTTTTCTGTTCCAGCTCTGTTTTCCTACCTATGTGCCATTTGTTTTACCTCTTGTCTGCTTGACATGCATCTACCCTGATTCTGCTATGTCCCTATCTATCTATCTATCTATCTATCTATCTATCTATCTATCTATCTATCTATCTATCTCTCTCTCTATCTATCTATCTGTCTGTCTTAGTTGAGTGACAAAGGACTGATCTCCTCCATCATATTCTTCAGGTGAACTACCTGAATTTCTAGCTAGCATGACTCTAGCACTCTCTGCAGCCACTGCTTCATTGCAGAATCCATACGTCACTCTGCCACATCACACTGAGAGTCAGTGCCTTATCTCTCATATAGCCAAGTTTAATCTCTTCAGAGATTTTTCTCTTCTCATCTCTTCTCTTTGTTGTTTTTTAGCTATTTGCATAACATCTGGTTTGAATTTCCTCAGTGTTCTTCATAGGTTCATATATGATTCCTATAAATCTGCATCTAATCTGCTCTTACCTCTACCTGCCTAGCTACTGCTTCTGGGTGTTTACCTTGTATTAAATGCTTCTCCCTTATTTAACTTGTTCCTACTGTACTCAGCAATATTGCCTGATCTCTCTCTAGCTGACTTTTGAGTTATGATTTATCTAGCGACGATATAACAGGAATCATTTAGAAATTATGCTGGACTTTATATTTTCACTGTGTTGACAGTGGGAAGTAAAATAACTTGTCAGCAAAATTGCAAGTGATGACAGTGTAAATCAGCAGAATGAATAACTGTAAGAGAATTATGATTAATTGGAGATCAGATGCTATTAAGAATAGTCTGCAAATCAGTCAAGTAATAACTGATAGGAAACATCACATCCCAGTGTTAAGATGAGATCAATTCCTATTTATTTATTTGTTAACCAGAGTAGAGCACTTATCCACATGGACATATTTCAAATTCAACCTTGAAGCACATGTAAATTGTGGCAGGGGGAATCAAACTGTACTATAGGAAGCAACTGATTGCCCTAATCTTCTACACTAACCGCTAGACTAATACACCATAATAACCATCAGAGATCTATAGTATGGTGACCTTCAGATGCTGTAAGGTATAACATCTTACCTGACCGTCAGATGCTGTAAGGAATAAGACAGAATTACCAGTCCTTCAGATACTGTAAGGGGTAAGGTAGATTACCTGACCTTCAGATACTGTAAGGTATATGACAGAATTACCTGGCCTTCAGATACTGTAAGGTGTAACAACTTACCTGACCTTCAGATGCACTAAGGTGTAAGGTAGATTACCTGACCTTCAGATGCTGTAAGATTAAAGATAGAATTACCTGACCTTCAGATGCTGTAAGGTGTAAGACAGAATTACCTGACCTTCAGATGCTTTAAGGTGTAACATCTTACCTGATCTTCAGATGCTGTAAAGTGTAAAACAGAATTACCTGACCTTCAGATGCTGTAAAGTGTAATATATATATATATATATATATATATATATATATATATATATATATATATATATATATATATATATATATATATCACATCACCTGACCTTCAGATGCTGTAAGATGTAAAGTAGATTACCTGACCTTCAGATGCTGTAAGGTGTAAAACAGAATTACCTGACCTTCAGATGCTGTAAGGTGTAAGATATATATATATATATATATATATATATATATATGTATATATATATATATATATATATATATTACCTGACCTTCAGATGCTATAAGATGTAAGATAGAATTACCTCTACTTGTACCTTGGAGAAAAACCGTGTCAGATGTTGCACTGCCTGTCTTTTGGAGTGAGAATAGTAAAGTTTTGGTAGTGTAGGTTTGTTCCCACATCCAGGGATGCTGGAACGTATGCTTATTTTTTGGTGTTACAGTCGCTTGTAAATTGAGAAGCTGAGTACATACATTCTGAGAATGTTTGTAACTGAGGTGCAGTTTCTTGTGAGCAACCAAGTGTGTTGCAAGTCTTTGAGTAGTATGTATATGTAATATATCCTGTACAAAAACATAGTCTCTCTATTTTTGTACATTTTTTTATGTCATAGCAATGTGTATTGAGAATTGCTGCATTTATGAAAATGTCTCTGCATTGGCATTGCCATCTGTAATATAAACTCTGAAACATGCAAATGTGATCAGATAGCTGAACAGTCTTGTGGCAGTCTGAGGATTATGTTTTAAGTCCGTTTTACAATAATGAATAATGTGAGATGGGACATTAGGAGTAGATAGACTTAAAAATGTTTTCTTGGTAGCATGGAAAACAAAATAGTGTGTGACTTCTTAGTAGTTCTCTAAAGTTCTGCCTTGTTCTGTTCACATACTAAATATGTCTAAGCTGTATTGATGTTAAGCCTAAACTACTGTATTCCTCTGGTAAAGTATTGTTCCCAATAATAAATGAAGAAACAAATACAGCAGAACTAATATTCAAAGTGAAACATTTTGCATGGTTTTGAAGTGTTAAAGATAAGCTTTCCTTTCTTTGTAATTAAATGGAGCCTCAAGATTTATTTTACTCTTTTGAAACTATGTTCTTAACTTTGCTCATCTTTCTAGTCTATAGGAATGGCACATACCTTAACATTCAGGTATAAGACCTCAGAATGCAAATTAGAAATTAATATATACAGTGTTTGGTGTGTAATTAATATGCAAATGCATGCAGATTGCCCCATTGAAAAACAGAGATGTAAACAAGAACCATTTAAAGTCATTTTTAGTTCTAATTAATTACAAGAAAACTTGGCCAAGCCTTGTTCACTTGATTGCATAAAGATCAAATGGTCCTTAAGCTGATGGGCTGTACTTCCAAAATCATTTTCAGCTTTACTGCTGCAATATTGAATTTAACTCTATATGTTCTGCAAAGCTGCAGCATAAATTAACTTGCTTAAGATGCTGATTTTATTTTGTGCAAATGGTTTTACAGTTAGTCATGACTGGAATCTGTTTAACAGGACATGACAGGCAACAGCATATGTCCCAGATGCAGAAATGACATATGTTAGTGCAGAGGATGATGGCAATGAATTGCTTCCTATAGTACCAGTCTTTTAACAACTTCTGAAGCGTGGTTCATTTGGCACACATTTTGTAGTGTATTATGCAATAAATGCCTATATTTAAGTATCGAGAAAGTTATATGCAAAATATCAAATCTTTTTTTTTCCATATAGAAAAGTGTCCTTGACATTCTTCAGAACAAATCAGTTGTGTTCTGTGTTTTTAACAGAAAGTAAATGCAGTCAGCTAAGCCTCTCCTGTGGATGGAGGTTGGCATAATGGTTAAGGTGTCTACCTTACACACACAGCACAGCGTTTGATTCTCACATGAAGTAATTGGCTAGGCTTAAAAATGTCACACAAGGGCAGTTAGCCTAGTGCTAACTTCTGAACCTCTTTGTTTACATTTAGCAGAGCCTGTACTCAGACTGATCTCCAGTTCTATGTCTTCTTCTTTTGGCTTTTCCCAGTTAGGGGTTTCCACAGCGGATCACCTGTCCACTCATGATTGGCAATGGACTCACAGCAAGAGGTTCTCTGGTTTGATTCTCAGCTGGGGTGCCTACTGTGCGGAGTCTGCATGTCCTCCCTGTGGTCACGTGGGTTTCCTCCAGGTGCTTCGCTTTCCTCCCACATCCCAAAGACATGCTGTAGGTGGATTGGACACTCTAAATTGGCCCTAGGCGTGAGTGTGTGCATGTGTGTGCCTTCTGTGGAAGGTTGGGCATCGGGCTGGCAACTCGGCACTGTACAATTCCACTGCCATGGCGAGGATTGAACGTGAGAACCTCTTGCTGTGAGGCAGCAATGCTAACCGCTGCACCACCACAGCTGCCCTAAGGTGTAAAGTCATTATAAACACTAAAAATACACACAGGCTGAATAAAACAACTGCAATAACACCATTCAATCCCCTAAAACTCCAGCAACATTAGAATAAAAGCTAAAGTAATAAAAGGAAATAAAATAAAGCACAAACAATAACTAGCCAGTTTTAAAAATGGTATCACTGACCCAATGGAACTAAACCAAAAAAAGATATATATTAACATTTGCGATGGAACTACAGCACAAAAACACCACCCACAGACTGGATCATTTATGAAAAATTATTTAAAGGCCTAGTCATTGGACAAAGTATACATTTATCACATCCTGTGCAAACAAATGGAATATAATACAACTGCTCCATGTAAGCAGTTGTTTATGGTCTGTGTTGCTCATGCCATTTGTTTTATATAGCGCATATTACATGTACAGTTTATGCCAGAGTATGAGAACACAATGTACAGTTTTTGCCAGAGTATGAGAACACCATAGGGGCATTAAGACAGATTTATTTAATAGCCCTGTGGGAGTTCAAGCTGAAACATGGTAGTGATAGTGAATGTTTAAAATAATTTATGTACCATTTTCTAATGCTGAGTCATATTTTTATGTCACCAGTATCCTTCTAAAGAAAGATGCTTAGTATATTTTTGTGCATGAGACCATGGACCCTAAGGGTCTGAAAACAAATTAATCATGAAGTAGTTAATTTAAATGTGGTGCATAATGTAATGCATTCGTTGAAATACACTGTGATTGGTTAGTTTTGATTGTTGGAAGCATATTTAGTAAATGCTTGTCATCATTTGTTGAATATAACATTAAGAAGACAGCAGCCAAAGTGTTACTTTGTTGTTTCAGTATACCGAAAGAATGTTATATTTTAATTCCTCAAGGAAGAGGTCATTATTTGGGATAGGCAGTTAAAATGGGATATGGTAATGCAAACTAAAAATGCAGGCAAAAATGTGTACATAAAATACCATAGGCCCTGCTTTTATGAATCAAATGGAAAAACATAATCCATATTAAAATTTGTAGGAAATTGGATAATAGAACATGTGTGGGTCTTCCCTGTGTGTCAAATGGAACGTCATGTACTCCATTCTTAAGGAACTTTCTTCATCATTTGTGAATTCACCATTTACTAAATTTACAGTGCAAGATTATGTATATCAGCCATCAGTTGACTATGTGACTATGTTCCACATGTATGCGCATGAATTAGACAAACACAAACACACACACAAATATATATATATATATATATATATATATATATATATATATATGTATATATATATATATATATACACACACACACACACACACACACACACACACACACACACACACACACACACACACATGAGTTTATAATGAATAATCGGTGGTGAGTTTGACTGAAACACAAAACATTGAACAAACTCATTGGCGATTACCATAAATCTGCATTACAATCATCAAAAAAGTAATCTCAAATGTAAACTACAGATTACATTTGTGATTACCATAAGTAAAACAAAAACCAACTTTTACCTGTGGGACTTCACACCCACACACACTGAAATTAAATATACTAACTCTAGATATGTACAAACCTGAAGAAAGGGCAAATGCCCCTGAATAATGTAATGGCTGTTCTAATGACCATTACATAATTCGACAAACTGTAACACTGATGAAAAATACCAGAGTTTCAGCAATAACCCATATAACACACACACACACAGACACACACACACACACACACACACACACACATATATATATATATATATATATATATATATATATATATATATATATATATATACATATATACATACATACATACATATACATTCATATTTTGGAGCTTTTCTCCTAGGGTCTCCACTGATAATGGGTCATTGGCTCAGATGGACTGACCCTGTTAACAAATGTCAAATAAATATATATATGAATGCGCACACACACACACACACACACACACACACACACACACACACACACACACACACACAATTATGGGGGACAGTGTAGTGTACTGGCTTACCTTCAGTTCTGCACAGGAGTGGGCATGGCTCCTGTGACTGGCGTGAAAAGTTGCATATGAAATTAGGCATGATTGACATGCCATTCATATTAGGCACAGGTTTTAAATTATTGCTCTTGTCATCTTAGAAAGTTGATATACTAAAAGGTTTTGCATTAGCATGCATGTCATGAAGGATACAAAGTCTGAAACCCAAATGTCTGTTGTTATTTAGTGCTAGGGTGTCGCTAGGCATATTCTTCGTACTCTACTGAGTACAATTTCAAGACATAACCGAGAGAAACCATGGCTTTTTGATACCAGCTTTACGCTTTACGATAACAGCACACAAGTACAAAATTAAATTCTCTGGCTACAACCCTGAAATTTAGAGACATTTAGTGACATTAATCACTGATGATTTGTCAGAAAATCCCACATTTTATGAGGAACAGACCAAAAATAAGAGGAGAAGTTAGGTACTAAAGACGGAGCTAGATGGAGAGTTTACAGAACTGTCCTTTAAAGTTTCAAATATAGTTATTACAGTTAAAAATCACATCATCATAAAATGTGTGATTTTGAGAGAAAACAAGTGGGAGTATAGTTACTAAAAATGTCATAGTCTATAGAGTTGTATATATTGCTCTGCTGAAAATGCATGTTGCTGCAACTACTCTTAATCTATAAACTGCCTTAGTAGGTAATGGCTCTGTATAAAGAAAGGAGTCTCAGTGCTAGTATGTATACTTAATTTTGTCCAAGAATAGTGGCTGAAGAGGTGAAGCGCTCTGCAAAAAACATTAAATGTAAAAAGTCAATACAGTTTCATCGCACAGTTCGGAAACAGAATAAATATTCATTCACACCAGATGAATATTGAATATTTCCAAATGACGTACAACAACAGGGGAGGGTTTTGGGCGGTACTTGCTACTGGGCATCTGGTGAGCCAGTACACTACACTATTGCCAAATTATGTATATGTGTATGTATGTGTGGTAGTGTGTATACATCACTCTCGTGTATGTATGTGTAGTGGTGTGTATACATCTCTCTCGTCATGCATGTATGTGTGGTGGTGTGTATACATCTCTCTCGTGTATGTATGTGTGGTGGTGTGTATACATCTCTCTCGTCGTGTATGTATGTGTGGTGGTGTGTATACATCTCTCTCGTGTATGTATGTGTGGTGGTGTATACATCTATCTCATGTATGTAGGTATGTGTGGTCTGTATACATCTCTCGCTGTATATTCCTAACCTGCTTTTTTCCAATACACACTCCTGCTTACCAGCATCATTATGCATCCATTCACACACACTTGTAGATTATAATATATAAAGATATTTATATATATACATTTATTAATGCATACATGCACACGCACACATAGATACACGTACACACACACACACACACACACACACACACACACACACACACACACACACACAGACACACACACACACACACACACACACACACACACACACACACACACACACACACACATACACACACACACACACACACACAAACACACACACAAATACCACAAAAGCACTTTCTTTAGATACTCATATTACTACTTATAGCTACTCCTTTGGATGACTATCCTTCTCATCAATATACATTTTTAGTCACCTCCCTCATGTGTATACTATTGACTTTTTCACCTCTGCTGCAAACAAACTCATACCATACAGCTTTCTGCATACAACCTAACCACTCTCCATGCCTCTCAACCTTGAAACATTAAAAATCTGGACAAGGCCCATGAAAAATAGGTACAAATCTGTACCCTGTTTAACATAAAATTTGCGTACATACTTATGTGACCCCGCCCACTCCGGTGGAATTGGATACCAACGTTTGTGCAAACGGAAGAACAGACAACCAAAATATGGCACCAGAGTCCCCCTGCAGCCATTCAAATGTCCCATTGCCTGGCTATTTTACCCCATTTACCATAAACACTAATGTGTGCATACTGCTTTACTTCTACAATGATTATTTGGATTTTATTTTTACACTTTACAGCACAATGCACAAACGCCAATAGACATCTGTTAAACAAAGCAATACTGTCTCACAATGAAGATAAATTTAGCATTAAAACTTCTCTGCCCTTGAAACTCACATTCATTAAAATAGCATTGAAACCTACACCACATCCAAAGAAAATGCATCTGGCCAGTGGTGGATAAAGATTACCTTTGGGTTTTTTTCAAATCACTGGCCCCTTGCATACAAAACAAGAAACATACATGTGTTCTTTGATATACCTTCCTTACTTTAGTAAATGATATTCCTTGTATAATACAGCACACTTGTTAGAGGACAGAGCACATTTTTAAATTTATTGTTTGAACATTTTTTCAGTAGGTAATGAAATGAAATGCATGAAACAGTAATGACAAAACTGCCCAATTCAGAACATTTCTATCATAAAAGTTTACTTACACACACATACACACACACACACACACACGCACACACACACACACACACACACACACACACACACACACACACACACACACACACAATATACATATAAAAATAGAATGACAGTAGTGTAAGGCATAGGCATCTTGCACAGCTTCTTACACTTATTTTCAATTTGTTTTTGTTTTTTTTTGTGGGGGGGCAAAAAGCCAAAAACCAGGGACACATTTTAAACATTGCTTGTATAATTTTGAAAATTTGCTAGAATACAATGTTGTGTTACTACCATGCATTTCACTGGCAAGTCTTGACCACAGGACTCTGTGCACTACAGTCAGAGCAACATACCACTATGCCAAATCAGCAGCTTGTTTCCCAAAACATAGGAAGACTGAAACTTAAATGGCTATCATTTAGTGAATTCAGTTCTCACTTCTCACCATAGTTCTCAACCTCTTTGCACAAAAAATGGAATACAACCCCAAATTAGGTAGAAATTTCAAATACTGATCTTATAAACTTAGAAAATTGCTAGAATAAAAGGTTTTTGTTACCATTTATTTCTGGAGAATATGAAGTCTGAAAGTCAAATGCCTGTCATTATTCAATAAATTCAACCTTCAGTGTTTTGTCACAAACACCCTGAAACCACAGAGTTTATGAGGAACAGAACAAGAAATTCACAAGTGGTGGTGGCTAGGGACATTAGGCTCTTTTTTTTACCCTAGACCCAGGGTACAGGGTTTGAGCCTGAGTACCTCTATATACCAGGTGTATTATAAAGGGGGCATTTTCACACACACACACACAGTTACACACACACACACACACACACACACACACACACACACACACACACACACACACATACTTTCCCTACTGTAGTGCAGTTTTGGAGTTGGTATACTTAAGTAGCAGGGGGTGTGGGGCTGCAGGGGTGCCATCTCCCCTGCGAAAAAATATTTTTGTTTTTGTATGAATCGTTGTGACTCTAGGTATTTTACTACTGAATGTTTCAAACTTTTTATAGTTCAAAAGCTTGACACAGACCTATGTGTGTGTGTATATATATATATATATATATATATATATATATATATATATATATATATATATATATAGTTTTGACAAGTGCAGACCTTTATCTAGTCACATAAGATATATATGTATATATATATTTATATATACACACCAGTGAGCAGCAGGCAAAAGTAACTCTATTAGTATTTGGAAGTCAGTGTTGAGTTGATATAGTCAGTATATGGAATACAAACAGTCATAAAATTTCACACACACACACACACACACACACACACACACACACACACACACACACACACACACACACACACACACACGCCCTTAAAATCCAAGCAACAGAAGTTACGTCCGTTTGAATGGAAAGCAGCATTTAATACCTTACATCCACACCTACAAGCTTAAATCCAAATTGAAAGGAAATCAGCATTTAATACCTTAAAACCGACAAGCTCCATTTGAATGGAAGCAGCTTAAATCCAAGTTGAATTGAAAGCAGCATTTAATACCTTAAAACCGACAAGCTCGATTTGAATGGAAGCAGCTTAAATCCAAACTGAATGGAAAGCAGCATTTAATACCTTAAATCCAAACCGACAAGCTCCGTTCAAATGCACTTGAATGGAAGCAGCGACAGGCTCATTCCATATAACGTCCGGATAACAGAAGAACGCCAGCATTTGAACAGAGTTGCCCAGCCAGAAATGTGTGCAGGCATTTGAACAGAAGCCCTCTTGCAGCAGTTGATGTTTGCCTAGCTGGAAATGTGTGCAGAGCTTAATTTCGGTAGGCTGGTAGCACCAACTGTGCTGACATCATCATGCACAGAATGATGTCAGCCAAAACAGCGTGAAACTTAAAAATAAAGTGGAAAACATCAGAAATTATGGGGGTGTCACTCAGGAATCATGGCACCCCATCATTTGGACCCCAAAACTCTGTAAAAACCGAGTACTTCGGGATGCATGGGAGGTATGCCACTCTCCACTACCTTGACTATCTATAAACCACTATACAAACATCTGCCCACCCTTCACCACACCCCTTTCTCTCCATTTCTCATATAACACTCCTTTCATTAATATACCACACAGCCATCATCTTACCAGACCTCTACCTTGTTCTACCCATCATCTAAACTCTTTCAATTGCTACTGCTTTGTACACTCATAACACTAGCTCAGTTCACTACCATAATATTCCCTCAATGTATTGTACTTCCATCACAAACACACATACATTACATCACAAAACCCTCGTTCTGTTCCTGTCTGTCTCTCCTTCTATGTACCAATATACATGATCAGGTCTGTTCTCTTATAGATATGTTAAAGTTAAGAATTGCACTTTTTCAGCAGTACTGGAAGTCATATACAAATACAAATGGCTCAATACCTCCCCAGACACTGTAATTGCCACTAAAACCTGGCTAAAACAAGAAATAACTGACAATGAAATTATTCCACCAGGTTTTAACATATTCAGCATGGACAGAAATCTTAAATAGAGCAGGTGGTATTGCTATTATTTCTAAAAAAAAACAACTTAGATATGGCTCCAGCTCATCTATATATCCCAAAATGTAATAATGCTGTACTTCTGATTCATACTTCAAAATCAACCAAACAAAATATACATGTATGTCAGCAGTATACATCCCACCAGGTGACAACATTATCATAGCTGAAAATATCCTACACTGGATATCTAACAACATCTCCAGGAAACCTTCATCTTAGGTGATTTAAATATAGACTGGCAATCCATAAACAACAGCAAACCCAAGGAATCTGTTCACCTATTTGGCTTTACCCAACTGATAAGATCCACCTCCAGAATCAACAAAAGCACTAACAGGCTGTCCACACTGGACCGGATATTGACAAACAAATCCCATAATGTAAAATCATCTGATTTCTTACCAGATGCTGTACGTAAGTGACAACCTCCCAACCTATGTAATCAAACAACAACATGGTTCACCCAAACAAATAATCTGTCCCATTTTAACCAAGTTTGACAAAGACATATTTATTACAGCCCTATCCCACTACAATTGAAGTGTATTAAGAGTAATGACCCTAGACAAAGCAGTTACTCACTTCAAAGGAAACAAAACCACCAAACAAGAACCAGAAGCACATAAAACATAAAATAGAAATAAAAAATTGTGCCAAAGGCTAGAAGGTATTTATAAACACTTTAATGGATAAAACTGGTAAGCGCTTTCGTAAAAACGTCTTCAGACCATATCAAGTTACATAGTTCAATCATTAAATAAAGATTTAAAAAAGAAGCAACCAATGAATATGTAGTTCTCGTACACATGATGAAAAAGTAATTAAAACCTCCTACTCTTCAATTTAGGTTTTAAAGAAACCTTGTCATTTAGTACAAAAACTTTATCATCTTGCAAATGTAATATCCAAAACAACTCACGGCTTTCAGTGTGATTAATAATATCGCAGAGTCTACCATTTTCATTTGCCATCTCAACTTTAAAATTAAAGTTATGTGTAATGTCAGTGTCTTTAATGTTAACAACTCTCTGGCTAGGCACATTAAAGACACTGACATTACACCTAACTTTAATTTGAGATGAGAACTGCATATTCATTGGTTGCTTCTTTTTTAAATCTTTAATGATTGAACTGTGTGACTTGATAGGGTCTGAAGAAGTTTTTACGAAAGCGCTTACCAGTTTTATCCATTAAAGTGTTTATAAGTACCTTCTAGCCTTTGGCACAGTTTTTTATTACTAGTTATTCACTTCAGTTGCACCTTCCTAAAAATACTAAATGATTTAGCACTTGGGACAAGAATCGAACACAGTTCCATGGCTGCCAAAAGAGACCAAACAGTTCATGCTGCAGAGGTAAAGCATGGAAAGAGTGATATAAGAATAAAACAAAACATGCTGACCAACATTTTAGATATCTCAGAAACTGTACCAAAATCCTTGTTAATTCTGATAAGAAATTATATTACAGAAATGTCCAAAAAAAGCACCAAAACAACCCCAAGCATTTTTGGTCCTCTCTAAGTAAATGATTACACCCCTGGCGATACCACTATGCTACACTTCTACTTCAAACAACAAGGAGTCCATTGCCACTTATTTTATCCAGTCCGTTCTATCATTAAACAATGACCACCTCATTTCACTCCTCCGACTTCTATCTGTTCTTGAAAGCAACACACTATATTTTAGTTTTCAGCCCACCCCAACATCAACCATAAAACAATTACTAGCTAAATTAAAAACAACTTCAGCTGCCGATAGCCTTCCCACTGAGTTCCTCAAAATAGGTGCAGAAGCACTAGCCTTCCGTAATTCCATTCTTATCAACTGGTCAATAAATTAAAACTTTGTCCCACCCATCTGGAAAAAATCCATTATATCCCTTCACAAAGGAGGTACTTCAACAGAGTTAACATACTATAGATGTATTGCTATCCTACCACCCCTCTCTAAAATCTTTAAGAAATGTATTCTCTCTCAGCTTATGAAACATATAACCAAACAAAACCTCCTCTGCAGCACCCAGAATGGTTTCAAGTCCAACCACAGTACTACTGCTGCCCTCCTCAATTTCACCAACATAGTAAACCAATAGAGAAATGAGGGCAACCTTGTTTCTTAACTTTTCCTTCACCTTTCCAAAGCATTTGATACAGGGTCCCACTAAAAGTTCCTCTCCGAACTTGCAACACTAGGTCTTACTTACCCCTCCCTTTCCTGGTTTCACAGTTATTTATGCAATTGTCAGCAGGCAACTAATTAGCAACAAAATCATTTCAGCATTTCAACCAGTCTCTGTTAGTGTTGCCCAAGGGTCAATACTCTGCTCCCTTCTATTTAATATTTTCATAAATAAACTTCATACGGCTACAACACTTGCCACCCTAGTACAATATGCCGATTATTAAGTTCCCGTCCATAACAGTATTATAGGAAATCACTCAAAAATCTTTTGCTGACATTGAAATATGACTAACTGCTTTATGCCAAAAAAAAAAAGTTATGCTATTTACTCCAAAACAACACATTAACCAGAAACACACACTTCATATTACCTCAAGTAATAACACAAAAATAGAAACCATAAGCCAAACTAAACTACTCAGAGTCATAAATAGATGACAACTTCATATCTGATCACCACATACTTCATTCCATCAAAAAGACTCACCAAAAACTTGTCTCCCTCTAGCCAAACACTACTTGACAGGTCAAGCAAGGATTTACCTTAGCAGTAACATACCTCCTTCCTTCTCATATAAACTACATATAAAATGAAACTAGCCTCCTGATACTACAAAATAGCTAAATTTGCAACTAGCCAACCTTATAAAAAAAAACACTGCCTTGCATTAAAACAATTAAAATGGCTTGAACTCCCAAACCAATTGACATACTCACAGCCAGTTACTGCCCACAACCTATTGTACTGTCCAGACAAATAGGTTCATAGGTTCATAGGTAGGTACTAGGCTACTGGCCCTTGGGCCTATATAAGCCTAGCCAAAAAGGTACCCTGGCTTTCGCCACCCAAGAAAATTATTTTCCTGTGCCCCTGTCGAGCAGAGCCACAGAGGTGATCTCCGGGGTGAATTTCCTATTTCCCATCCAATCATCAAGATTTTTCTTGAAGATTGCTAATGTGGAGGTTTGTTTGATATAGATAGGTAGTTTGTTCCAGAGTATGGGAAGTCTCTGGGACAGGAATCTATCTCTACAGCATGTTCTGTTTATTGTGGTGACAAGGTTTAGGTCCCTAGAGTGTGTAGCTCAGAGGGATTGGAATCTCTTTAAGTGGAGCATGTCCAACAGCTCTGGGTTTGACATAGCTTTGCATGTTAGGCAGAGATCACCTCTGAGTAGGCGATGTGTGATGGAGTAAAGCTGGAGCTTTTTGAGACGGTCTGCATAAAGCATCTGTTCCGGTAATCTTCTTTGCGAGGTATTTCTGTGGCCTTTCCAGTTGTTATAGATGTTTTGTAAGGTATATACCAAAAGGGGGGTTGTACTCTATAATGGGTCTAAAGAGTGATGAGTAGAGGAGAACAATGACCTCTTTTTTCCTGGATGAGAGCCCTTTTGTGATAAGGTGTGTCATGTAGAAGGATTTACTGACTACTGTAGCGATGTGATTATCAAAGGAGAGACTACTGTCCACCTGTGTCCCAAGGTCTCTTATCACACTTTTGGTGTTAAGTAGACTACCACCTATGTGGTAGCTCATGGGTACAGAGTTATTACCAAAGGGGATGACAATGCACCTTTTGGCATTGAGCTTGAGGCCATGGCTTTGACATCAGGCATCTGTCTCTGTGAGGCCCTTTTATAGGATGTCCACATCATTAGGAGTTTTGATCATGGCTCCTAGCTTGCAGTCATCTGCGAACTTTGTTAGCCAAAGACCTTCGTGTTAGCCTGTACTTCAGAAAAGTAGATACCAAACAGGAGAGGACCCAGGACTGAACCCTGTGGTACTCCACTTGTCACTGCTCTGATGCCAGATTTGGAGTCTGCTACTTTCACAGTGTGGGTTCTGTCAGTGAGCCAGTTGACAACCCATTTTGTGACATAGGGATTTATACCTAGTTTAGTGAGTTTATCTATAATTCCAGAGTGGGGGATGGTGTCAAAAGCCTTGGTGAGATCTAGATAGGCTGTGTGAACCACCTTACCCTTGTCTACGGCTTTGGTGACTGCTTCAAAGAAGTCTATCAGGTTTAGGTTTATACAAACCTGAACTGTTTGGGGTCCAAAGTTTGGAGATTACCAATGTCTTTGTTTATAAGTTCCATGATGATATGTTTCATGGCCTTGCAGACCAGGCTTGTCAGGCTAATGGGGCGGTAGGTCCCAGGGTCCGTGATGGCTCCCCCTTTGTGGAGTGGGATACCCGTCACTGTGCACCATTCAGTGGGCACAAAGCCTGATGTGAGGCTATGATTGAACATAGTGCTTCGATGGGGTGCCAGTTCATTCTGTAGTTTGTGTAGAATGCAGTCTGGGATGTTGTCAGGTCTCATGGATGCTGTGTCCTTGGCTTTGGAGAGTGTGGTTTTTACCTGTGCAGCCATGATTACAGGAATTTTGCATTCTTCCAGTATAGAGATGGGCCCTTTAGGGGATGAGAGGGGGCTAAAGTTAGCACTGAACCTATCTGCCAGGATTTTGGCAATATCAGTTGGTTCTGTATATTTAGTGCCATTGTGCTGTAGATCTAAATGTTGCCATTGAGATTCTTGACATAGCTATAGAATGCTTTGTGGTTGTCTTTAGAATCACTGACAATTTTGTTTTTGTAACTAGCTTTGGAGGATTTTATGAGGGATCTCAGCTTCTTACAATCATGGAATTTTACTCTTTTTTGCAAAAGTTTTTTTCTTCTGTTGTAGAGTTTGTTTATGGCAGGGGACCACCAGATTGGTTCCTTTTTTTGGAAGATAGCATCTTGGTTCTGCTAGGGATAGCACAATCCATGCACTCGTGCAAGTGCTTATAAAGTGGATTTGTGTAGGATTCATCAGTCGTACCTCTGTTGTCCGTCTGCATGGGTGTCATGAAGTTTGCCACTTCGGTCTTAAGAAGCGTGAAGTTGGCTTTGGAGAAATTTTTTAGGGTGGTTTCCCTAATGGGGGACTTCTGTATATATATCTATATCTATATCTATATCTATATCTATATACATCGAATTCCACTTCACCAACATGGCAGGACATCGACAAATGAAGAGCCACAGTTTCCCGCACAGTAAATTAAAATTTGGCCATCCACCTGAGCTTTGCCACATACCCCAGTGGTAGTGCGATCTCAGAGTTGGAATATTAAGTTAGGGGGGGTGTGGTGGGCGAAGCCCCCCCCATATTTGTGTAGTCAGTTTAATGGCAGTTTTTCAGTTCTGGATGGCCAAACGGTAACTTACTGTGCGGGAAACTTCGGCTCTTTATTTGTCGATGTTATGCTGAGTCGGTGAAGTGGAATTTGATTTAGTGGGCTGTCGACGTACTAAAGATAATCCGTATGTGTATATATATGTATAAATATATATATATATATATATATATATATATATACGCATATAATATATATAAATATATATATATATATATATATATATACATACATATTAATATATATATATATATATATATATATATATATATATATATATATATATAAATGTATATATTTGTTGACATCCCTAACAGAGACCACAATATGTCAAAATGTGACTGTTGACACTCTGCTCATCATGTTCTGAGAAACACCTCCAGCACGTGCACAACTTAAAAAAAAGAAAAAAAAGGAAAAACCTCACTGTAACCCAATACCAGCTGCTAATTTATTATTTATTTATTAATTATATATACTAGCTTTGGGATAACATAAAATTGGGGAAAGGGGATATTCATAAACCCGAGAATTGTGCAGTCCCACATACCTGTTGACCATCTGTTTAGTTGACCAAAAGTGATTGACTAAGCAGATGATTAATTACCAAGCACACTAAAGACCAAACATCTCCACGCACATATATATATATATATATATATATATATATATATATATATATATATATATATATATATATATATATATATATATATTTTTTTTTTTTAAACCATTCTGAATAACAGTATCTCACAACTAACCAGTTAAGAAAGATAAACAGAAATCTGTCATATATAAAGTCACCCAAGAATCCTAAAGTGAGGGGTATAATCTCACTGTACTACTCTTCAAGTCTGGGTCTATAAGGTTTTGTAATGACTTTCAAAAATTAAATCATCATCATCACCATCAACCTTTTTTTCCCATTTTGTACATGGGGTCGGGGTGTCATGTCAACTATTTCCATCTCTCTTGATTCAAAGCTCCTCTCTTACCTTGTTTGAAACTCATGCCTGACTGTTGCAGGTCATTTCTCCCACAATCCATCAACCTCTTTGCTGGATTCCTTTGTTTTCTCTTGCCTCCTCCTTATCTGTCCCAATTCTTCTTCACCAGATTGCCATCTGGTTTTTGCACATGTGCCTGAAACACCATAATCTTTTCTTTTTGCCTTTTCTGTAATTGGCTTTTATTCTGATGTCCTCATTCCTTTGTGTATCTTACAGTGAGCATCTGTCCACATGTCTCAGACACTTCATCGCCATCACCTGTAGCTTCTTCAACTGCTCTGTCTTTATTGTCCAGGTTAGTAAGGCTTTTTATGCCCAGGTAATTTTCTACCATTGCTTGTCCCCTGGCAGACCTGACCAATGGAAAGGCTCCCTTGGAAGTTAACTGAACAGGTGAAGTAGAACAAGCCTTTAGTCAACTAAAAATACACTGTGTTCAGAACTAATAACATTAGTGATATACTTTTCCAAACAGCATTTGGTGCAAGCACATGTCTCTGCAGAGCACATAGGCCTCAGACTATAGGGAGGATGAGCAACCTAATTATACTTAAGTAGAAAAATCAGCAATGCTGAGATAATTTATTTATCTATACAGAGAGAATACCTTACTGTAAAATGAGTCTTCATCTGTATAAAGTACAATTTATTTGTTACAGAATTTTTGCTAATCATTGACTTTGCCCCTGTACAATTGCTCTACCGTTAGAAGGATGGTAACTTGACATAATCCAGATGATCTTCCAGCCTTATAGGTTTGAAATCCAGCAGCATACTGACTCTACTCACATAATGCAGATGGGCTGTTTTAGGCTTATGTCCAATCAGACAGTACTAGAACTGGTGGCACTACACTAGGGTGGGAGGTCATACGTCATAGTGAATGCTGAGCATGGTTAGCACATTGTGTTGTTGTATCTGTTGTTTACACATTGATTGGGCTGCATTTACTTGAAGGTAGATCACAGAAGGGAAATACAGGAACTCTATCCACAGGATTCAATAAAGCTTACATGTAGCTAATCTCCGTGTAAGAATAGTGGCACGACTCAAACTGGGAGTTTGAAGCCTGTGTGATCCCATAAACAAAGCTGAGGGTGTGCACGAGCCTCCCAGCACTATTGCAACAAGGACACCATGGAATAATGCAAATCACCTCATTTGTTGGTAAAAAACATGCAAATGAGGTGAATTTGCAATCCAGCAAGCAGACAGGCATCCGTGTTGGAGCTGTGTCCGCTGCAAAAATGTATTCGGTTACTAACTGTGTACATTCCTGCAAAAATCAAAATGGGGGCATGGCAGCTCAAAGTAAGGCATGTATTATGTTTGTTAGGCATGCCAATGGTCAAATCTATGGCCATTGGCATGCAAAAATGTTTTAAAATTGCAAAAAATAAAAATTTCTTTTTTTGTCGATTTTGGCCGTTAAAGCTGAGTGCAGCGGCACACAAACATGATCGTGGAAATAATTAAAAGAAATGTAAAAAGTCAATTAAATGTGAAAGATGAATTTTGCCATTATAATATGCAGCATGCAGACTCATAACAATAACAGGTAACAGTGGTTGCTAAGGACATAGGCTCCAGTGTAGTGGTGCAACTAAAGACTAAGGTAGTGGGCATACCTCTCAACCTCTTAGGGCAAGACAGGGGTCCAGGGAAGTAAATATTTTGGGAAGAAATAGCCAGGGAATTGTTATGGCTAGGCTTGTTTAGGCCCTAATGCCAATAGCCTAGTACCGACCTATGAACCTATGAACCTATAAAATATCTGATCAAAGCCTAAACTGATGGGGGGACAAATAGGGACAGATTTTAAATATTGCTCTTACAAACTTAAAAGGTTGATAGAATAATAGGTTTTACATTAACATGATTTTTCTGAAGGATGTGAAGTCTTAAACTCAAATGTTTTGTCATTATTTAATGACTTTGATCTTCATCTATTTGCCAAAAAGGAACAGATTTTAGGAGGAACACACCAAAAATATGAGGCAAAAATCTGGGCATTCT
This sequence comes from Protopterus annectens, assembly GCF_019279795.1. NCBI lineage: Eukaryota > Metazoa > Chordata > Ceratodontiformes > Protopteridae > Protopterus > Protopterus annectens. Next base: position 281,333,858 of record NC_056744.1, read on the forward strand.
GTGAAAATCTGTACAGTTGAGAGGTATGGCAGTGGGGTATGTAAATGAGTAAAATTTACTGAATAGCAAAATGGGAGACTGTGTCCGTGGGTACCTAACTATGTAGCAGTTATAATGCGGTGGTGTAACAGAAGAAGCAGCTGACATGAGAAGGAGTGTGTCGTGCTTGGTGTAAGCACATTGGAGCTCCACGGCTCCTATTTGCTTTCAGCTAAGCAAAGCAAGGGTGTGTGTCTGAGGTTGCTTAGCTGTGTTTAGCTAGTTCAAGAAATGATAAGCATGTTCATGTCCAGGGGAGGGCCTTTTCTGCTCAGCAATGTTTACATTAGCTAAAACAGTTTGCATGGTGTGCCACGGAGCTTAAACACAGCAGAAATAGAGAAAAAAAAAGGAACTAGCAGAATAAAGGAAATTAAGTACAAATCAATAATATGGACTCTGCCACTCACAGTTGCCCATTCAAACCCCTCAATAATATAGCTGGCAGCTGGAATGTATCATAGTCAGCCAATCACACAGGCAGCATCTTCAGCACACCAGTATAAAGTATGCAAAAACACCTGTCAGTCTGTTTTTTTCCCACAAACTGCACCATTGGTGTATACACTTGGGAATTTTAACTGACAAAATGTTAGGGGCTGCTGCTTTGCTACATCTGTATGTGCTACAGACTGAGGGCAGTGAAGAGGATAATGCTGAGAAGTGGCCCAGACCGAGGAGGAGAAGAGTGTTCAGACCCAGGGTAACCTTCCAGGGCCTACATGATCTGGAGATACTAAAGACCTACAAGGTGGACAGAGACATACTTTAGCAACTCACCAAGCTCTGCCAGCCTCACCTTAGACCCAGAGTCAACAGAGGGGAACCCATCCCAGTTGAAACAAAGGTATGTGTAGCCTTAATAATACTAGCTACAGGTACTTTCCAAAGACCTAATGGGGACATCATGGGGGTCTCACAGGCATCTGCATCCAGGGTACTCCACCAGTTTCTAGCTGCCATGCGACCACATGCTGGTGAGCACATTTATTTCCCCAGCACCCCTGAGGAGAGGAACAGCAATATGCATCTCTTCTACCATATAGCAGACTACCCCCCACCATTGCCAAGGCCTCCACAGGCTCAGGGGGACTCAGAGGGGGAACCCCCTGAGCCTGCCCCTGTAGGCTGACATAGGTGTGCCCAGTATGCCCTGGCCTTGGAAAAGAGGCAACACATACTACATACAATGACAGCCTGGAGACTCAGCCATTGACACCTCTCTCCAACTTGCACACACAGTAAAATGGATGACACACACATCACACTACCTGTACCTTACCATGTATAGGCCATGTACTGCATGCATCCGACAGAGTCAGCCATCAAGCACCATCCTCACAACTGCCGCAGGCACAAGGTAAATCACACTTCTTAATAATAGATGAATGTAGTAGTACGTTTTGGTACCATATCTCAGGTATTGCTGCATTTATGCAAGGGAATGGGGTGGCCTACCAGGATAGCAGCAGACAACTGACAGTTATGTGGGACAACAGGAAACATCTGCCCAATACTGGCTTAAGCAGAGAATGCAGTAGCCCCCAGCTGACAAAACTCACTTCACTGCAGTGTATGTGGGGGATAAAAATAAACTGGGGGGTCATAGCTCACATGCATGGGTGTAATGTTGGGGTCCCATACTCACCCCTCAGCCTCTTTCAGCAAGTCAGCTGTAGAAATATCATTAAGGAATGTGTGGCAAAGGCCCACAAATAGGGACAATGATGAAATAGTCCTCTGACAGACTTACACAGTGATATCACAGCAGGTCTTGCAGTTACATGAAGTCACTGAAGGGTAGGAAGTTTGAAACCAAAATTTCTGCCATTACATCCTAACCTTTGGTTTTTAGTGATATGCCAGTATTCTCCAAGACTGGCACAGCACTGTGTTAAATGGAGTCAAAAAGTAAAGCCAACATCTGTACAGTCTGTGCAAATGTGTACAGTTGACAAGTATGCCCTCCCTGCAACACACCCGTTTTCCCATACAAATGCAGTAGCATGTATGTTTGTGGGGTAGTAGCAGCATAGCACACATTCCCAGGGCTATTCCAATCAAATTGATAACCTGTTCCACATCCACAATATGCAGGAGTCAATGAGCTATGTATATGCGTGGTTAATACTGTCAGGAAGTGGGCAGCATGTACACTTAACAGTAGTTGCTTAGTGGCCTAGGTACAGTACTGTGGTTGACACGGTCCATATTCCAAGTCTTTCTGTGCCAACTATTTTGCATGCCAACTACACCTATAGCAGGACCTGTACACATTGTCCAGAAGTCAATATCTATTAGTGCAGAAAAGATGGAGAAGTCACGGACAGGGGGCAACTCATATGGACAGCACACAGCTCGGAGTAACCTACACAGTGCCTAGCATACCTGTCAACTGTACAGAATTTTGCAGAATGTCCAGAGTTTTGCATCATAAGCTTGGTATTTGTAATGAAATTATGTTTTTTTGGCAAATCATTTGCAAATCATGAAAGACTAAAGTCAAAACATAATGAACAGATGTTAGTTTCAGACTTCATACCCTCTAGAAAAATGCATTGTAATGCAAAACCTGTTATTGTAGCAGCTATCTACATTTGTAAGGGCAATATTTAACACCTGTCCCTATTTTGCCCCTTTGTCCCCTAATTATTTACAGTTTTCCCCAGATTTCTGGCTCTAACAGGTTGAGAGGTATAGTGCCTAGTAGGACAGCAGGTACCTGAAAGTTACTGTACTGCCAGCTTATAAATGGCTGCCACCTTACTGTGTCAGCACTGACAACAAGTTACTGGCCACCAACCATACTACTGGAATGACAGGCTGTCACAGAAGAACCACAGGTATGCCACGTATATCTGCTCTGCTTGTCGTAACATTGCATTTGCCTGTCAACCTATTTGCAAAACAAGAAAGGTTCATGTCAAAACATCAATGGCAAACAGTGGAGAAGCAGATGTCACGCCCATAAGAAAAAACAGGCAAATGCCAAACTGGTCTCCCAACTGTCTATGTCTGGCAGAGTATTATTAACACCCTGTCCCTATGTGTGGGCCTGTGTCTGAATGTCATATATGGGCCTATCCAGATGGCAGTCTGTGACAGGTTGACAGTTAGGGCCAACATGTAGCTTCATAATAACATAGCAACACAAACCGTCTGAGGACCACATCAGATGTAGTGGTGCAATGATGGACAACCTGCTAAATAGATACTCTCAGAGGTGTGAAGCCCATAACCTGATGTGTGATGTTACGGTGTCTACCCCGCTCACACCACAAATACATAACAACAGCCACTATGGCCAATACCTGTGACTGGACTACAGAAGGACAAAGAGACACACATAAGGGGCAGGGGAACCACTGGCCAGACAAATGGAAAATGTGCACACCAGAACAAATCAGCCAGTAACATAGGTACCCTGCAGGGTATGGAGTCAGTGAACATCACCCACAACTACACAACACACACCCACGTAAGTGGAGGTTATCAACAAAACAAAAATCCAAGGACACCTCAGAGTCAAAAACATTTGGGAACTCCACAAACTTACACACCACAGAACATGCATAGTCCACACACCAGTGTCTCGCAACCACTAAGGCCTAACCATAAACCCAACATATTAGTCATAGGAGACTCCATCGTGACACAAACAGATGTGCCTCTCACCAGGCTGGATAAGGAGAAAGTCATGCTTACTTGTCTGTAATGTGACAGAATCCACCATATCACACACACACACACACACACACACACACACACACACACACACACACACACACACACACACACACACACACACACACACACACTGGTCACTCCACAACAGGTAGTGTTATCAGTCCAGCCTAGTCCATGGTGATGTGAACGCCGTCAGGTGTACCTCCCTGGACTATAGGAAGACAGACATGATTCAGCTTGCTGAATATGTGTCCCATGCAGGTATATCCCTAGCCTTAAGCAGCATTCTACAGTCACCTGGAATGATGGCTCAGTACAAACAGAAAATGATTGTCAGTAACAATGAGTTTACTTACTGGTGTCATCCCAGGGGGATCCACTGCCTGGCAGCCTGGGACCATATGACCAACAGACCACGCTGCTTTGCTAGAGAAGGCCTGAATCTGTCTCACTTGGCCTTCAGGCCTCTGGCAAAAGTTCTTGCCTCCTCCATAGTGCCTTTTTAGGGGAAAGTCATGGGGGTCAATATTACTAACATATAACACTCAACAAAATGCAAAGTAAAGGCCATGCTGCTAAATGCTAGGAGTCTAAACAAGAAAATGTACTCATTGCAAGCATTTATAACCCTGGCACATGGTGACATTTGTGCACTCACAGAAACCTGGGCCACAGTTGCAGGGAGCCTTCCATCCTTACCTGATCACTCATCCTATCACCCAGCAAGACCCCAAAATGTGCACAGCAAAGCCAAAGGAGGTGGAGTATAAAGATATATTAGACAGACACACAACTCCATGCTGGTAAACAGTCTGACACACACAAGACACTCAAGTGCAGTCAACTGATGACAAGACCCCTATGCAAATTATAGATAGCTACAGGAAAACATATCTGACTCAGGATACCCACCCCACATATCTGGCCCTCTACAAATCTAACAAGATTCAACCTGTTACCCTGATCCTGGCTGACTTAAATTACCCAACCCCTGACTGGAAAACTAATCATGCCAGAACAGAAATGCATAGAGATTCCCCCATCTTATTAATGCTAAATAATTAGAACACCTACTTGATACCCTTACAAGATGTGATACATATGTCGGACTTGGCAGTAGCCAATATGATTAACTACTGTAGCACCCCTATGGTATCATTCCCCCTGGCAATATTTGGCAAAAAAGCTGTCACATTCAATATTACCAGCTCACCTGACCCCCCCCCCCTCTAGCCATGGTAAAATGAAAATGTCTCCTAAGCTGAGCACAACCACCAGAGGGATGATATAAATAACTGAACAGCCCCCTACCCCACTGGAGGAACAGGCACCAATGTCCAAATTTACACAAAAGTACTTCACCAGCATATATATATATATATATATATATATATATATATATATATATATATATATAGATAGATAGATAGATACATGGAATCAGGAATACCTGACAGGACAACATCATCGTCCACAAGGGAAAGTAAACCTGTCTGCAAACATCTGCAATAAAGGAACTATGTAACAACAGGGTGACATTGCTGTCCAGGACCGAGAAGGAGAAGGTGCACTATTGGAAGTAATCATCCCTAGCCTGAACAAACAAATAAGAGCACCACTGAAATCCTCTAAAGACATCCCCAAGTCCAAATTGCCCACATTTAAGACAGACAATCATAAGGACTTCCTCACAATTGTTTGCATTCCAAAAAGAAGCTCCCAGATCTGTGCAGAACTGGTGGTCAAGGACACCACATACACAAATGCCGTAGGTATAGCCAATCTACTGACTGACAGATTCAGCAGAAATATCTCCCCTCTTTCCCCCATCAGGAAAGCAGGACATCCCAGGTACCTGACCACCCAACCCTTATCACTAGGGAACAGGCCATCACTGCCCTCTCAAAGCCAAGAAAACAGCCTCCATGGGACCTGAACACATCCTGGCCTACAACCTACATTGAACCCAGGCATGAACTGGCAGCATCATTATGCACCCTACACAACCAAAGTCTGAGTACCACCTTTGTCACTGCTGAGTGGTGGACAGCCACTGTCATCCCTGTACACCAAGATGGAGTGTTCACTGATCTGTGAAATTAAAGACCCATCAGCCTAATTAGCCTGATCTGCAAGGCCATGCAATGGATCATCATGGACATTAACAGGGCCATTGGCAAACACCAAATACTTGACCCCACACAGTCTGCCTTTCTAAAGGGGAGGTATGTCATTGAACTCTGGATGATGTCCCTGAGACAGCCAACAAAGGCATAGATGAGGAAAAGATGGTGCACTCCAGCCATCTTAACTTGGCCAAAGCCTTACACACAATTCCCCACTCGGTCATAGCACATGAACTCTGTCAACTAGGCAGCATTCCATTTGTTACCAGATGGGTAGCAAACTAGTTCATTGATAGAACCCACATGATCATAATAGAGGTAGTCAACCCAAACAGTACACCCGTAATGAGTGACATACCCCAGAGATTGGTCTGGAGGCCTCTGGTATACAGGATATACTTCCCTGAGGAGCAGGCCAAAAACACTTGCCTATGGCTGACCAAGTTGGCAGATGACTGCAAGCTGGAAACAGTCATCATTACCCAAAGTGATGTAGACGGCCTACAATAGGGTCTCACCAAAACAAATGACTCCTGCCAGAAACATGACCTCAGGCTGAATGCCTGCACATGCATCATCATTCCCATCAGGGAGACTGACATCCCACATATTATCACATTAACAACAATGTCCTACATACACAATCAGTACTAAGGCATTTGGCCACCCAGGTTGATAGCAACTTGAAGTATGTGCACTATGTTGCTTCTGTTGTACAGAAAGCTTCATAGATGGGCCATCCAGGGACAAAGAGGTCATAAGATTCATGTATTCTAAGCTCATAAGGCCAATTATTTTGTACAACACCCCCTTCAGCATGTACCTCACAAAGCACATGCAGCAGATGGAGAGACCACAGAGGTTCCTCACCGGGAAATTCCAGGAACCCAAACACCTACCCTACACAGATAGGCTAACAGCACTGTCCCTCTACTCAGTCCCATACAGACTCCACAGAGGTGACCTCTGTCTGGCATACAAAGCAAGCCAGACCCTGCCATGATGGGAAGGTTGCACATCTGGAAGACAAGGCCCACTCGAACAACCTATAGGTGCACCATCAACATGGTCTGTGATACCAATATGGCTTGTTGGTGTGACAGATATGTGTCCCACACACTCCCCATATGTGCACTACACTCCCTGTCCATATCAAGCTGAGTGCCGCAATATCCCTTGTGAAGTGCTCCCTGTATAAGTGTATGGGAAACAGAAACTACAGTCCTGTGATTCCACCTGTGTCCCTGCTGGACAGGGGATCTGGGTGCTGACATGTCTTAACATGAGCTACAATCTCATCTGTGAGGGTTATAAGGATTTCAGGCCCAATATCCTAGTAACCTCATATCAACCTATCAGCCCATAAACAAATGTCTGTCAGTGGTTCACAACATTACTCTGTACTGCTCTGCCAGTGACATAGCTGGAAATCACAGAGCTATGTGAAATATACCACACATATAATGGACACCTCTGCTCAGTAGAATGTACTCTTTACCCACACTAAGATATAGCTTTTGGTTAAGAAAAATAACACACAAGCAGGAGATCACCAGCTAGTATATCACTGTGGTGCTGGACTGTTTACACAGCTTTATCTACCAATCGGCTGTATGCACATTTCTCAACCAGCCAGATTGGTCTAGAATGTCAGTAGTTTGGCTCAATATTTTGGTATGTGCATCATACATCTTGTATATCCCAGGTAACTCACGGTGATGATCTGAGGGTATCTGTCAATAAGTAATGACACAATGCATTTCAGTGTCAGATGGCATATATGTCAGAAGATGTCTGCTAAAACAAACCCTGTTATTCTAGCAACTTTCTACATTAATAAGAGCAATATTTACAGTATCTCCCTATGTTTGGGCCATTGTACCCCATTTTGGTAGGCTATCTCCAGATTTCTTGCACTAACGGGTTGACAGGTACGGTTGTAGCACACAAAACACTAGACTGGAGTACAACTATCTCTGGAATGGAATCCCACTCTTACTATAGAAGGTCATACTGGGCATGCTCATACACTTAGAGAATTACAGCCCATGTCTAAACCCACATCAGAGTATATAACTGTATAGTGCATAGATGTCTTTGCATACAGACAGCTATGTACACTATAACCATCTTTACCCCCACACGTCAGACAGGATTACCCTCAGCTAGCTGTAGGTGGCCCATATGCGATATATCTGCATCTGTTGTGTGTGCTACATAGACATATATATGGGCAACATATAGCAATACTTCAAGCATACACACACATAGACATGGGGAAGAAAGAGACAGATAGTGATTGAAAGAGAGATGCAGGGAGACACACACAGAGAGTGAGTTATAGACAGGGATACCTGAAAGGCATAGAGTGATGTCCTGCTGTGGACAGTTGCATACCAGTTGTAACCAGTTGCATGTGCCAGCATGAAGGTGAGCCCCATCATGTAATAGTACTGAGGTATGGGGTTGTAATATCACATCACCTGCCTTTGTGTGTATGTGTGTTTGTAGGTTAAAGTTTTATGAGGCCTGTCCCCCTCAATACACATCCAAAGGCCCAACTGTAAAATATCTGCTGATGTCATTCACCTTAAAAGTACCTTCAGACACTTGTCAACCCTATAAGCTCTGTGGTGCATGTGATAACTGTGTAACACTATAGCACAAATGCCTAGATAGGTTGGGGTTCTAATCTCAGTCCTAGCAAATGTAAGTAAGTGTGTGTGTGTGTGTGTGTGTGTGTGTGTGTGTGTGTGTGTGTGTGTGTGTGTGATGGCAGGTTAAAGACATTTAGGCCATTCCCACCCAGTATGCTGCCCATTGCCCTACTTTACAAGGGCTGCTGATGTCATTCACCTTAGAAGCACCTCTGGACAGCCCTCAGCCCTATAAGCTGCATGCTGCATGCAATAATTATGTAACACTGTAGTACAAATAACTAGAGAGGTAGGGGTTCTAATCTCAGTTCTAGCTATTGTGTGTGTGTTTGTAAGTATGTATGTTTGTAGGTTAAAGTATTTTGAGGACTTTCCCATCAAGTACATTTCCCATTGCCCTACTTTACCAGGGCTGCTGATGTCATTCACCTGAGAAGTACCTTTGGACAGTCCTCAGCCCTATAGGCTCTGTGGCACATGTAATAACTGTGTAACACAATAATGTAAATGACTAGATAGGTAGGGGTTTCTAAACTCTGTTCTGGCATGTGTGTGTATGTTTGTAAGTGTGCATGTTTATAGGATAAAGTATTTTGAGGCCTTTCACACCCAGTGTAATTCCCATTTCTCTACTTTACAAGATCTGCTTATGTCATTCACCTTAGAAGTACTTTTGGACAATCAGCCTTATAACCACTGTGGCATGTGCAATTACTGCATAATACAGTAGTACAAATGACTAGATTGGCAGAGGTTCTAATCTCAGTTCTGGCAAATGTGTGTGTGAGTATAAATGTTTGTAGGATAAAGCATTTTGAGGCCTTTTCCACCCAGTACTTTACAAGGGCTGCTGATGTCATTCACCTTAGAAGTACCTTTGGACAGTCCTCAGTCCTATAAGACCTAGGGTGAGTGCAATAACTGCATAACACTGTAGTAAGAATAACTAGATAGGTAGGGGTTCTAAATGCAACACTGACTACTCTGTGTGTGTGTGTGTGTGTGTGTGTGTGTGTGTGTGTGTGTGTGTCTGTGTGTGTGTGTATGCGTCTGTGTGTGAGAACCATATCCTCTTGGGGATGGGTTATACCATTTTGAGGTGTGTTCCACCCAGTACACTTCCCGTTGCCCTACTTTATAAGAACCACTGATGTCATTCACCTTAGAAGTACCTTTTGACAGCCACCAGCCCTATAAGCTCCATGGTGCATGTTATAATTGTGTAACAGTATAGTACAAATGACTAGATAGGCAGGGGTTCTAATCTCAGTTCTGGCAAATGTGTGTCAGCATATAAGCATGTGTATGTATGTTGGTTAAAGTATTTTGAGGCCTTTCCCACACAATACATTTCCCATTGCCTTACTTTACAAGGCCCGCTGATGTCATTCACCTTAGAAGTACCTGTATACATTCTTCAGCCCTATAAGCTCTGTGGCACATACAATAACTGCATAGTACTATAATACAAACAATTAGATCGGTAGGGGTTCTAATCTTAATACTGGCAAGTATGGTACTGTTTGTATTTGTGTGTAAAGCATATCCCTTTTGTGTTTTGGTTATACAGTTTTAAGGCCTGTCGACACCCTCCCCATGGCATTACTTAAAAGAGCCAGTGAATGGCATCTGCCTTACATGCACCATGTTAAACTATACAGCTCATACCAATCATCTGTACAGATGTATATGGAATATCCAGATGTTTGCAACCTATATGTTGTCTGTGTCCCCTAACAATACACATTTATGAGAAATCCTTAACAAATATGTCACAGTTACCATAGTGACAGACATGTCAGAATCAGACTTCGTACCTGTCTGAAACATCATACTGATACAAAGTCTGTTACTCTATCACTTGTCCGGGTTTGTAAGAGCAATATATGAGACCACTCACTATTTTGGGTGGTTTAGCACACCATCCAAGAAGGCGTTCCCAAGATTACTTGTTGTAAGAGGTAGTAAGTTATGTCCCAGGTATATAATCTCTGTGGTGCATGTAATGTGTCTGTAGCACTATAGTACATACAATTGGATATGTAGGGTTACTAATGTCTATTGGCAACTGTGTATGTGTTTCTGTATGCATATCCCCTGTGGCTGTCTTTACTGTGTATATGCGATGGGTATACCATTTTGTGTGCCTCTTCCACCCTGTTAAGTCCCCCATTGTGAACCTGGTTTCAGCCCCTACAGATGTCATCCACCTTACAAGCACAGTTACACAGTTTCTAACACAAAGGCACTGTGGTGCATGCAATAGTCATATCACTGTGCACTGTACATCAATAGATAAGTAAGTCATCTAATATGAGATGTGTCAACTCTGTGTGCATGTGTGTCTCAATGCATATCCCATGCAACAGTGTGAGTGTGTGTGTGTGTGTGTGTGTGTGTGTGTGTGTGTGTGTGTGTGTGTGTGTGTGTGTGTGTGTGTGTGTGTGTGTGTGTGTTTCTGATAGCTCTACCATGTTAAGGGCCCCTGAACCCACCACTGGTAACTCGAACAGTCCCTGCAATTGTCACCAACTTGAATAGTAGTGGCAGACACTGCAACACTACATTACCATTGTGGTGTTTGTGTTATGTATCTAGCTCTATCATTTGTAAAACTGGGCAGGTAGAGATTGTGCTCAACCCATCAACAGCTGCTCCATGTACAAGACTACCAGCACAAGAAGCCAGACTTGCATATGAGATAGCAGACACACATGCTGGTGATTGGCAGGTTTGGCTAACACAGGCTGACTTTTGTCAGGAATACACTCCCCAAACCTGTCAAACACAGTACCATGCATACCCTCATCAACTGCATCAAGGTTGAGTGAATGGGAAAGAAATGGCAGGGACAACAGGTGCTGATAGGTGACTCTGTTGGGGTTAAAGTAATAGCTAGGCTTGTGATGGACATAGTACCAGTACTCAAGTAACCTCCTCTGTATGTATTAGCCTGTGGTACTACATAACACCCAGGTGACATGTATGAAGGCTAGCTGGCAGTGTCAAGAGGTATGTATGCAAGGTCGCACTGTCTGCCCCCATTGTCCCTCACACACTCTTGCATGCATACACACCTGTTAAACATGTACATATACAGCTGTATCTTGGCTATTAAAAGGTCAATGTGTTTCCACTCCACCAGACTCAACATTGGTAATATCAGCAGGCCTACAGCCTGCAGACACACAGACACCTGGAGCACAAACAGATTACAGTATGTGAGACTACAGTCAGTCAGTAGTACTCACTGGCCCTCTTCAAGCAAAATCTTTATGAGTGGATGAGAAATAGAAAGTTCACCCTGGGGATCACTCCAGTGGCTCTACTTGATAGAGGCACTGGAAACTAACGATGGGTGGCACAAAGCCAGGGCACTTTTATAGACTAGGCTTTTAAAGGCTCCAGGGCCATTAGCCTAGCACACACCTATTAACCTATGAACCTAACAGCAATAATGCATCATGGCTAAAAAGGTACATACATTTCGATGTGTACCCATAACAATTGCCAGCAGATAGCACCTTACACAGCATTACATTACTACACTGTACTATATTAATTCTGTGCATTAAACCCATATTAGCATATCCCTGCATCAATGGTATCAATAACAGGGATGTGGCACATGTATCATCATATGCACAGGGTGTGGTGTGCGTTTGTTAGAGGCCTAGGCTGGGCCATACAGTTGACATCATGTGTGTGTTTGTTTGGAGGGGGTTTTGTTTAACTGTGCCATGCAGAGGTGCTGTGTGTGTGTCTGATGATGACCTACCTGTGATAGAGATGTGTGAGTTTTTGTATGCACACAGTCAAGTCATGTGGTTGCCCTACACAGGAGTATGTTGGACAGCCATGGACCATACATAGCAGGATGTACAGCTCACCATCTCTGGCCATGGACATGAGGACTGGTTCTGCCAGGAGTCTCACTGGCACCACCAGGCCCAAGGCCAGATGCAGTACTACTCCCCAATGGTGACTGCTGTCTGCTGGATCTGTGTCCCTGATGGGCCCTGCCAGGACCATGTTCCCATCACCATCTCCATTGTGGAGTGCACAGCACCCTCCCTTTGGTACTGCTGGTGGTACTGCCACTATGGGAGTGTGAATGTGCACGGCCGTGTGGACTCTCAGCTGATCTTGTTGCTGACCTACGTCCACATGGCCGATGCCCTACTCCCACTTCATGCTCAAGCACAGACATTGCACGGGTGAGCAATGAGAATGTCTCACCCCACTGTCTATACAAAACATCAACATAATAATGTATGGCATCACCAAGGCCAGTCCACCAGACCGAGCAGTGCACAAATCCACATAGCTGAGCTGAATGTTGCTTACAATTATGCTTCTTAGCAATGCTCAAACCAGGTAAACAAAGCTATGCATTGCTAAGCTTTGCTCAGTTTCCATTTCTAGACAATTAATGAATTGCTCATTAATTAGTCCTTACTGACATATTATTAAGTGTACATATTTAACTTTACATGATGTCCCCTACATGCTTTTCTTACACTACTTTGGGGTATGAAAATACTGTCTGGGACACTTGTGTTTACATGGGGGATTTCACATTATACATCCAGTGACACTATTTTATTATATCTCCTAAACTTATGCATTTCAATACGCTATCTGTTCCTATCACTGTACTGCATTGGACACTTGTGAGTAACTTGGGCTTTTATACTCGGGTCTCCACTGCAAAGAGGCTTCTGGTCTGGTTGAACCATCACAGTTAACATATGTCAATGTATATAAAAGAAATACAAAACATTTACTAAATTTCCCCATCACATGTAAAACGCTGAATGGCCAGGATTTGACCCTTGCACCTCAGGTACAAGTTCTGGTGTCCTAACCTTTCAGCCAGTGAGGATCTGCTGTTAAACTGCTATATATACCTCTTCATTTTCATTTACGCATTGCTGAGCACAGTGCCGCCCTGTGCCAGCCCGCTCAGCTATGCTTAACTTTTACATATAAATGACAATACAACAAGTATTATTCAAGTCACAGACCATGTGAAGGCCTTGCATGTGAGTTGTGCGAGTGGGGTTATGTAGGCTTATGTATTGTGACCAACTGGGGATTATTGTTAGAGGCTTTGGCTAGATGAAGGTAGGCAGTGTGCACTGTTTTTCCCACATCCATATGTTTATTGACCGCTTCAAAGCAGTCGACCAGGTTTAACAGGCCTGATCTCCCTTTGACAATACCAAATTGTGTTGGCTCAACCATTTTGAGGTTGCCAATGTCCCTGTTTATAAGGCCCTTGATAATGCCTTCCATGGTCTTGCAGATCAAGCTAGTTAGGCTGATGTGCATATAATTGGCTGGGTTACTGGATGCTCCATCTTTGTGTAGACGGGTGACAGTGGCTGTCCTCCATGCAGATGGGATAACACTGGTGCACAGGCTTTGGCTGACTACAGTGTGTAATGGAGCTGAGAGCTCAGGCCTGGGTTCATGTAGAATGTAGCCAGGGATGTTATCAGGTCCCATGGAGACTTCAGTTTCTTGCCCTTGTGAGGGCATTACAGACATGCTCCCTGATGATGAAGAGAGGGGGGGCAGGTGCTGTACGCATCCTCATTTACTGATGGGAGGACAGGAAGTGAGGTTTTCACTTACCTGTCTGCAGCAGGTTGGCTATATCTGTGGTGTATGTGTATGTGGTGTTACTGACCACCAGTACAGAGAAGACTTGGGTGTTGCCTCAGGAATTGCAGACATATGTGCAGAAGGCCTTGTGATTGGCCTTGGTGGATGTGTCCAATTTGCCCTCAAAATTATCTGTAGAGTAATTCATCTGTGACCTCATTTGCTTGTTCAGACAAAGGTGAAATTGCTCCCAGTTTGGCACCAGTTCCTTTTTGGCCCTGTACAGCCAACATTCTCACCTGTTATGGGGTTTGTGTATTGCTGCTGTCCACCAAAGAGGTTTAATCTACCTTGGGGGAGATGATTTTGTCCAGTCAGGTACTGCTGAGTCCATACAGCTATATAGGTGCTCATATAGATGTTTAGTGTAGGCTTGGACACAAAGTCCTGACACAGTTAAACTCTTTTCCAACTTCAAGCTAGTAATTATTGTCAAACTAGTAATTATTTCTGTTTCAAGGCACTACAAAAACCTGTTGCTGTAGACATTTATGTCTGTTTGATACACTCAAACCTAGGTTACACATTTGTAAAACAAGTACAACATATTTATCTGACATTTTGCAAATATGTCTGTATGTTTGAGCCTTCCAGCTATTACTGTTATTACATACATGTGCACAGGTAATACTTGAGATACAGTTCTGTTCTTTGTCAGTATGGCACACTGTGTTTACACTCTTGCAGCTCAGTCATACCTCTCAACCTGTTAGAGCAAGACATATGGAGAAAGGCACACGCCCAAAAATAGTGACACTTTAGAAATATTACTGTAACACATTGCGAACATTGATTGCAAAGTAGGTTTTGCATTCACAGGAATACTGTGAAGGATATGACATCTGACATTCAAATGTATCCTATTATGTTATGACCTCAGTCTTTACTGATTTGCCAGACTAAACACAACTATATGAGAAAATGACTACAAATGTGAAGCAAACATATGGTCAGTCTGCAAAACTCTGGACAGTTGAAATGTATGAGCTCAGTATATAACATACAGTTCAACACACACTTCTGCACCAGTTGTTTACTATGCACATACGTTAGAGAGGTCTCCTACATTTGTAGGACAAACATATGAATATTTATAACATCCCAGGTAGCTGGCCTGGCAGTGTCACAGTCAGTATTGTACAACAGACACTGCAGTAGTAGTCATATGTGAGCTGACCTTTGCAAGGTTGACTCAGGGGCCAGAGCTGTGCTCTGTGTCACTGCAGACAGAGCCAGCAGGGATGGCCATAAGTGCTGGACAGCAACATGTCAGTCCAGTAAGTCTTGTTGAGACCTATTGCTTAACTTCCTATTTCCCATTATTGGATCCCCCATTTTGCATTGCATTATGCGCTTAATTGTTTGACATACCTGTTATAGTGCTGTAGTATTTTCTCAAAGTAATCCAGAAGTATTGCTTTCTGTATTTGCAGTCTGTCTTTGCAGAGAAAGATACAGACCTGTTTTGTATAGGCATCAGCTTGCCTTTTGTAGGTAATGCCATGAGCAGGTGATGGGATGTGCACCAATCGGTGTCTCCCACTTGCTAATTGCATCCAGCACAGCTGTGTTTACTTTCCATTAGACAATGACATGGCAACACAGTGCTATAATTAAGTCCTTCATGTGGGCCTTGACCCTTTTCCTTGCCTGTGAGAAGGACATTATGGAGGTGTGGGAGCTACAGCATCACAGAGGGTAGGTGAAAATACTGTCCACTGTCTGGATTGATGTGCTATATCCACGATTTTGCATGATGTGTCTGCATATCTGTGAACCTGTTAGCACAAGAAATGTGGGGAAAGCCCAACAAAATGGGGGACAAAGTTCCAGAATTAGGGACAGATTGTAAGTATTGCTGTTATACAGTTAGAAGCTTGCTAGATTAACAGGGTTTATCTGGACATGCATTTTTTGTGTAATTTGATGCCCAACACTATGTATATGACATACCTCTCAACTGTCCAGCTTTTTGCAGAATGTCCAAAGGTTTGCCTCTTATGGTTGGTCTCTTCCTCATACAATTGTGTTTTTGGCAAATCACTAGGATGATCTGAGGGTTGAAATCACTAAATAATGATATCCATTTGTGTTTCAGACTTCATATCCTTCAGGAAATGTATGTTAAAACAAACACTGTCACTCCAGCAACCGTTTCAGTTTACAATACCAATATTTAAAATATATCCATATTTATGGGCCTCTGTCTCCCAGGTAGGCCAGACTTTGTCCAGACTTCTTGCACTAAGAGGTTGGGAGGATTGGTATATTATTATTTAGTGACTTCAATCCTTATATCGTCCCAGTGATGTAGCAGAATCCCAGACATGTTATGAGGAAGCGACCATAGATACGGGCCCAAAC